>NW_017100942.1:259038-260222 GCF_001263275.1 Habropoda laboriosa
TATACGAACGAACGAAGGAAGGCATCAGGCGAACGCAGGCGCGCAACACAGTACTATGCGGCGGCCCCTGGTCGCGGACAACCGAATGATTTATTCGGACTTTAATCCACGGCGACGTTGAAATCTCGATGCCGATGCTCTCCGTGCGATACACGTTGACAGCTGGCCTCTGCTAATGATATTTATGAAAGTCAACTCAATTTTCAAGTAACGTCTGATGTAACGCGGAAGCGAAAGTCTCTCCTCCTGGCCTGTCGTTAGGTGGTTTTCTCTCGTACGTTTCAACCCAGCTTTGGAAGAAATCTATCTCTCTCTTTCATTCTCTCCCTTGTTCCTTGCCACGTGTAAACGAGGATTGCAGTGTGTGCGTGTATATGTAGAAAGTGGAATATCGAAACGGAACAACAACGAGGTCCCCAAGTTGAATTTCTCTCTCTCTCTCTTTCTTCTGGTGTGTGCACACACGTCGTTCAACTGTGCACTACGCCCAGGTTCGAGAGGTTCTCTGTGGTTCGCGGTCCCCTGGTGCACGATCGATCACGAGGATCGCGGTAGGTGTTCCAACGGGTATAATAATAACCGGCTAACAAGGGCAGGAGAGTTCAGGTAGGCGCTCTACGAGAGAGGGAGAGAGGAGAGCACGTAGGAAGTCGAGCAACAAATGGCTAGGTGGCTGCCTGGCCTGGGTCCCGACCTCGTCCCGCCACGATTAATATTTCCATCGTGCATTGTTCCTCGTCACGTAAATCTAGCTGGCGAGATAAGCGCTTTGGAAACCGTTTATAAGGTCGATTTGTATCGTACACGCGGCCGGCGTCTCGTCTCGTGAACCGGCAAACAGATTCGTGGAGGATCTTCTGCTTGATGTTGTTGTTGTGCTGCTTCCACGTGATTATCTTCCGCGATGAACGCTGTGGATTCGATGTTCTTCTTCTTGTTTTTCCTTTTTTCGTGATTTTCATTTGAGAGATTTTATCAGTGATTTCGAGTTCGGTAGATGTCAATTAGCCTGTTTTTATTTGGGTAGGGAGGGCTGTAAGAATGTTACCTAAAGGTAACAATTGCTTACTTGGGTTAATTAACGTGAAATTATTAAAGTGTGTAGTATTCGCGATGCAGTAATTTCATAAGTGAAATTGATCGAGATACATGGAAAGTAATTCATATTAAGAAACATATCTTTA
>NW_017100942.1:260266-260473 GCF_001263275.1 Habropoda laboriosa
TTTGTATTGGAAAATCATTTCCAAATTCCAGAATACTTAAAGTTATTTCTTTGAGAAACAAAGCATAAAAAATTTTTTGACGTAGAATCACTACCTTTCCGTTTCTACCACTGGTTACACGACACCCTGTGTAATATTCCAGCACCACAAAGAACCTCGCAGCATCAAGCAACATCTCTCCAAAAAAAATTCAAACCATCAACGAGC
>NW_017100942.1:260546-261420 GCF_001263275.1 Habropoda laboriosa
AACAATTTAACCAAAAAGCGTTATCACCGCAAACTTATCCAACAGCTCACTCATCCCATACATCAAACTCCTCGAGCGTGTCTTATCTTATCCCGAAGCTTCTCTCTACAAAGTGTGTACCCTCATCCCGCGATTCGTCCCGAGTACGTACCACCAACTCACGCATACCGTGGCAATAAACCCGGTGATGTACGAGCATCCGGAAGACGTAGATCAATCACGTCGCCGCGACGTTTTTCCCCTCGGGGTCGCGGTGGTCGTCTGAAAAATCCGGCCCGAGGAGCCGCGTGTCTCGTGTAGAAATCGTCGAGCTGGTTCCCGTGGATGCGCCACGCTGGGCGCGCGACCAGGTGTGCACGTCCCGTCGACACGGGAACACGATGGACGACGACGAGCTGTGTGCCTTCTCGTCGTGGCACACTTCCCCAATTCTCTCATTGTTCTGCTGTGTTCTTCTCTCAGGACCAGCTCGAAATAAACTCCGAAGAGAAGAGGAAGGAGGATGAAGGAGAAGAGGCGAGGCGAGGTTCGCCTCTGGGATCGCGATCGAAGAGAGAGAGAGAGAGAGAGATGCGTGGGAGGGCCGTGGTTAATTGATAATTAAGCGCGACTGGTCTACCGGCTGTTGGCCAGCGCCGAATTTAACGACGCAGTTCCACCGTGGCGTTAATCATCCGATAAATCATCGTAACGGATTTGCCTGGCTGGCCTGCATCCCCGGCCCGATTGTCCGTCAGGGGAACGGAATGGTTAGCGGATTCGTTGGCGCGCGGGGAACCTTGCTGAGCCGTTGATTTGCAGCACGGACTTGAAAGTATCGCGGACCTTTTTCTCGATGCTGAGGATGGAATTTATCGGCGGGTGTACGGTGCCG
>NW_017100942.1:261430-261986 GCF_001263275.1 Habropoda laboriosa
AGTTGCCTCGTGCAACGAGTAAATTGAATTTATTAGGAAAAGAAGTTGATGGTAACGAGTGAGTTCGATTTGTTGGTTGGTTGGTCGGTGAGTTGGATTGTTCGAGAGATTCGATTTGGTGAATTTGGTAGAATAGCATTTGGTGAATTGAATTATTCGAGTTATTGAATTTTATAGAGCAGCATTCAATTCAAAATTGTCCTGCGTACGATACTGTTCTTCGTTGAATAACATGCAAAAGTTGTTCGTCGGAATAATCGAGTTTATTCTGGTTTTTTATTCGATCGTGTAACATTTCGATTCAATTGTAGATTTTAATTTCATCCTTTATAACACAGTGTGACTTAGAAGTGACTGTTTCATGTCAAATGACTGTAGTAAATTTACTATAATTATTCTAACTTTAAATAATATAAGAATGCAGTTCTTTTCATCCTGGGAGAACTGGGGAACGGGTAGGGTGACTCGTCGGTAGCTTTTCCAAGTCAAGCTGCCGTTCCTCGCGACTAACGTTAAGATGGGTGACCGCCCCAACGGTTAGAAAAATAAAAATTTA
>NW_017100942.1:265234-271971 GCF_001263275.1 Habropoda laboriosa
TTATTATAAATAGTAATATAAATAAAAACTAATATGAATAATAAATACTAGACTGTAAATAATGTTATAATGTATAATAATAAATATACAATAATAACATAATACATGTAATGTAAGTGTTACGACTTGCGGAGATGTAAATTTCTTCCCATGTCCAAAGGTTGAGTCGAAGTTTATCGATTCTAAAATTATTGCTAAGTGATGTTATGTTTTTAGTACACGGAGGCATGATGGATTGACGACTAATGAGTAACTATACGTATCCGTATACTCGGTATTACGCAATTGTTGCGGTATCGTTTTACGTGAACGGTGAAATGGCGAGGGTCTGAACTGTGATATTTACTTAGACGATTAAATAGAAATTGTCTATTTTCTATATCTTATTATTCGACGTTCTTGTTAAAGCCACTGATAAAACAAATTGGTAAATTACAGATCAACATTTTACGGTTAGACTCGGTGTTAACGTTCTTTTTATAAACTAACCGAGTCAATTAAAATTTATTTCCATTTTTAACACTGATTTAATGAACTTCAGGTTTTTAATTTTCAGAGGAAATTGCAAGAATATTCATAAAAATAAGCTTACCACCGGATTACCATAAACTAAGACAGCTTTGTTACGGATGACTTAACTAGAACTACAGTTTTTTCCCCACCGAGTAATATCGGTCCGTCGCCTTTTTCATTTCTCGGTAATATTTATTCTTCCATTTTACGACTAACCATTTGAAAATACCCGTCTGCACGTTAATGAGCTTTTTGCATTGCAACTAACAGAGCCATTAAGAGATGAAAGTTAAGAAATGTTGATCGACCGTTCCACTTGACTACTTTCAAGAAGTTCCTGCTGGAATTATTAATTAAAATTTGCATTACTTATTCTCTTGCACAAAGAAACGCGTCTCTAAACTTAACGACGTTCTTGAAACTTCCACGAATCTGTTCAAAATTTTTTTGAAAAATTCAGTGCCATCTGTAACTTAATTTCAGCAAATCGTGAAAAGTGTTCAACTAAAAAATATATTATCCATTGTTTATTTTTCCAAAATAATCCTTCAGTGCTATTTTCGAAAGAAAATAAGAGAAAAACTGCTCGAACACGAACAATTTATTTTTGCAAAATATTCCTCCAAGTCTTCTAATTAATTCCATTACCAAAGAAAAAAGAGAGTAAATCTGTTCAAGCATCAGCAATATATTTTCCCCAAATATTCCTGCAAATCTTCTAATTAATTTCTATTACCCGAGAAAAATGAGAGGAAAAATTGTTGAAGTACCAATTTGATCAGTTCCTCTCACTTGGAGCCGTAAACTTTCAATTTTAGCGTACGTTGCTCTGTATAATCGTTCCAGTTTATTTCCACCTCCTTCTAAATGTCCCTCAAAGACGCTCCTCGCCGTGAACCGATCCTGTTCACCCGATCGGCGATCAGTGAAAGGCATTGGAAAAAGTCAGCCTCGTTGTGTATAATCGTTCCAGTTTATTTCCACCTCCTTCTAAATGTCCCTCAAAGACGCTCCTCGCCGCGAACCGATCCTGTTCACCCGATCGGCGATCAGTGAAAGGCATTGGAAAAAGTCAGCCTCGTTGTCCGTAAGCTCGTAATGTGACATTTCGGAGGTAAAGACGGTAACGAGCTTATTTCTGGCCACGGGGATCGTCGAGTGATAACCTCCTGGTAGGATCGTTAGGTACACGAGATACGACCAAAGCTGCAACTTTTTGTTTTTTCCCCGCTTGCACACCATCCTGGATCTTTAGGGGAACATAACGTTCGCCTTTTTACAACTGCCGCGAAAATAACTCCGCCTTTCGCGCGAACCGAAGGGAAACAAAGGAAGGTACTTCGTTGCGTACTCTGAAAACTTCGAAGTCGAAGATTAAAAAGTTCAGAAATATCGGAGTTGGATACTGTCGGAGATTTGGGACGGCGAGTTTTAAAAACTGCCGTTGTTCGCGGGTGAATTTGCTTTTCTCGGTAATTTGGGGCGTCGAGTTTAAAAAATTGCCATTATTCGAATTTGTAAATTTACTTTTCTCGGTAATTTAGAGCGTCGAGCATTAAATTTGCCATTTTTTGAATTTGTGAATTTCACTCTCTCGCTAATTTTAAAAAATTGCCATTATTCAAATTTGTGAATTTTATTCTCCCGGTAATTTGGGGCGTCGAATTTTAAAAATTTCCCATTTAAATCTGTGAATTTTCTTCTCTCGCTAATTTGGGACGTCGAATTTAAAAAAATCGTCATTATTTAAATTTGAGAATTTGCTTCTCTGGAATGTTTCCTTATTGCCACGGAAAGCTTCGAGACTAATCAGAAGATTTAAAAGTAAAGAATATTTTTATCGAAATTCCTTCTGTAAAAAGTTCCGACCACTTTCGATTAGAAATTATACACTTTCAATTAAGAGTCCTACTTCTTATTTTATTATCCACCGTTGAAAAAATGACCCAATTACTTATCAACACACGTTACAAAGTACACAAATACCTGCACACTGAGGTGGAAAAAAATTCCGCAAATTTACACGCCAAATATTCCAAATTCCTTATCTCGACACACATCGATGAATTACGAATTACCACAGAGACAATCTTCACTCATCGCAAAAATTCTGATTTCACAGACAAAGCCTAATTCCTTTCAATTTATCCATCAGTTTCCAAAATCTTCCCAGCTCCTCGAACCAATCACTGAACACCTGTCTACAAAAATTTCTCAGCACACCCAAATAAAATCAAGGGTAAATAAAAAAAATTCCAGTAACATCGAAACATTGGTTAAACGAAAATACTTTGGAGTTTGTGATCTGCGCAGCGAGCAATCGCTATTGAAATCCCGCTTATCGGACGGATTTTCACGTGTGCAAATAAACGACGGTTCGAAACGCGTCAAAGCGAGTACAGATATCGTTTGAAAAGGAAAAAAAAGAACAGAGTCGCGGCTCGTTGTCTCTCCAAAAATAGCGATGGTTGGGTGGAGAGCGAGGAACAAAAGGGGCGACCATCGCGAGAGAAGGGCCATTTTTCATCGGTGGAACTCGACGCGCGGCGACTCGAACCGCTAAAGGACTCGAGCCCGGCATTAATTATTTCCCTTCGGCCGATACCTGAAACGGCCTCGTGACCGGTTGGTAATTAAGGTCAGGCGAAACGAGAAAAGCTCCACGTTGAATTTTATGCAACCGTGTGTCGTCGTCCACCCTCTGCAACCCTTTTAGGGGGATAGCTCTCTGTTTGCTGCCATTGTGCGGCTTTAATGAATCTGGATAATAAGATAAACGAAGCAGTTGTCGGTTTTAAAGTAGGATTCTGGTGGAAATGGTTCGGGGCGCGTTGTGGGAGGATTTTGCGCGTAATTCAGTTTGATTAAATTTTTTCGGTAAAATGCGATCTTCACTTAAAAAAAAAAAAAAAAATTGAAATATTTTCCACTGTTTTCAGTGACTCTTCTTAATTTTTCTAATTCGACAAATTTGGAAATAATGAATTAGTGTAAGACCGTGTTCGCAATTTTTTCCGGTAAAATTCAGGTCAAAATTCGGTAGCTTTCAGTGATTTTTCTCAATTTTTCTCAAATTTGAAAATTAGAATTGTGATTAAAGAAGGATACGCTGTGTATTTTTTCTGTTTAGATTCACTGTTTCATTTGAATTCTATGGTATCTGTTCGAAAGCAGAGTAAATCATTGCCATGGTTTCACCGAAAATATGTTCAGAATTCCCCTGAAATTTCTCAGACGTTTCATCCATCTGTTCTGTGCTCCTCCCTCGGACAACAATCTCCTTTTACGAGCCCCTTTACGATTCTTTAACCAACTACATAGGAGGATCTACTTACCGCTGCGTAAGCACGGGGTTACAGGAACGCTGGATCCTTGGAAAATTTATCGCTCACCTTTTCTCCCTTTACGTTCCTCGAAAATCCACTGTACGCTCCTGCATTGAAATTCAAACAGTTCGAATATTCGAATTATTCGAAGGTGAAATCTGAGTTCTACTGGTATTCGAATATTTGAAATATTCGGCGAAGTCCAGAATTCAAACACTTGGAATATTCGGCACAATCTGAAATTAAAACACTTCGAATATTCGAATTATCCGAATTATTCGAATAGTTGAACTATTCGAAGTTGAAATCCGTATTCCACTGGTGTTTGAATATTTGAAACCATGGAATATTTGAAATGTACGAAGTATTCGGCATAATCCGAAATTAAAACACTTCGAATTATCCGAATTATCCGAATTATTCGAATAGTTGAACTATTCGAAGTTGAAATCCGAATTCCACTGGTGTTTGAATATTTGAATCCATGGAATATTTGAAATGTACGAAGTATTCGGCATAATCCGAAATTAAAACACTTCGAATATTCGAATTATCCGAATTATTCGAATAGTTGAACTATTCGAAGTTGAAATTCGCATTCTATTGATATTCGAATATTTGAATACGCCGAATATTCTAATTGTACGAAATATTCGACATTATCCGAAATTTACACACTTCGAATCAACCGAATAGTTCAACTATTCTAAGTTGAAATGCGACCTCCGCAGGTGTTCGAATATTCAGATACACGGAATGTTCGAAATATAGGAAATCTTGAGCACAATCCGAAATCTACACACTTGGAATTATCCGAATTACTCGAATAATTCAACTATTCAAAGGTGAAATCCAAATTTTACTCCGAATATTCGAATTTTCGTAACAACCATACTTTGTTACCTCTCCTTTGTCGCTGGCGTAGTGTTAAAACGATTGGTAGCACAACGATCGTCTCCTGGTACGAATCGACACGTAATTAAGACACGGCAGAAGAGGCGGCCGTGAAACGAGCGACACAGTGGGCGTGGATCACTCTTGGAAATTCGATTTTAGTGCCCGTAGGTGAAGACGCGGTGTGTGTGTGTGTCGATCCAGCCGTAAACGTCGCCGATTTTATGAAGAGTCATTCAGCTTTTCCCTCCCGCGGCAATAAACCGTGTTTCCTCAAGGCGTGCACGCGCGCGACCGCGTGGAGTATAAACTTGGCGGCGATCGAGCCGCCGTAAATCTCGTGGCATCGCGTGTCCCTCGTACGGCCCGTTTAGGAGATCTATCCTGTGGAGATCCATGGCTTGTGTGGCCCGTTGCTCTTTCGTTGCACGATGGGCGTTGGAAGGTGGGCTGGATCGATGCAGGTGGATGAAACGGTGCTCGAGAGCGGTATTGTTGCCTCGTTTATGGCTCCTTTGGCGACGATTGATGGAGTTTGGGGTTGCGGTATTACAGGCAGATTAAAGTGCCTTTCAGTTCTCCTTTGCTTCCCTTGTTTGAGGAGATTGTGGCATTATTTTCGGATAAGAAGAGAGGATTTCTCAGAGTTTTTTTCTTTCAATTTGAAATATTTTAGACTCATTACTTTCATTTTTCCTTTGCTTGCCTTGTTGAAGGAAATTGTGGAATTATTTTGGGATGAAAGGATTTTTTTTTTTTTTTAAGTTAAATCATTTCAGATATTTGACTTATTTTAGAGAAATATATGTGGGTTACTTGAAATATTTTCTAAATGCAATAGAAAGGCAGCTTATATCGTTCTCAAATTATCTTTATTTTTCAATATCATCCACTTTAACCCTTTTATGTGAATAATCCCAATTGTCGTCTATTTTATCCTCCAATTTTAGTAGTTTTCTGATAACAGAATTCTAAAATTGAAGCCAAAGGGATAGGAAATGTGCGAAATAACAACGATCTCCGGATATTAAAATCTTTCACCAGGAAGACCAAATATTTTAAGTAAGAAAATATGCAAAAAGCTACCCTACTTACGCACGTTATTGGCATTTGGATGAACATCTTCCAAACCTATTATGCCATCACGAGATATTAATCAAAAATTTCCTTAACCCTCCGTAGCTCAGTTTTTCTTCCTTCGTGAGAGAAAAAAATCATGGCAGATTGCAATTGTACATTTCGAAGGAAGGACCAAGAATTAATTAACGTTGCGAAGAAGTTGTTCATTTTCATAAAATAGACTTCTCTCTGTCACGACTAGAGACAACATCGCGTACTATAATTGCGATCGTTTAATTTGTCACCTCGTTTCTCCCGTTCCCTGTTGCGTAGGTCCTAACATAGCTATCGTTGCATCAGCTGTAGCGTACTGTTAGCCGGAGGGTTAGCAGAGACAGAGGCGAATCCGGTAGGAACGGTGTGTCGTTGTAAAACTACGAGTAATAACACTGTAACTCATTGTCAGTGGCCGAGTAATAACAGTGGCTTCCCGTGGAGGCGGTTGTACGTCGGTTTCGCGGAAACGTGTCTCGTTCAGCGGGCCAGGGGAAAAAGAGCGAGATAGTGTGCTGTGCCCGTACCCGATCTACCGGGTCATTGGCGTACATCCGTTCCAAGTCTATATCCGGATACACCGGCGTAGAAGTAATGTCGAATTTGAGAAATTTTTTAGAATTTTCTTCGGTATTTCAGACGAATTTTTCTTAGCTCTGCAATGCTTTATCGTGAAATTTTTTTAATTAAGTTTCTGGGGATAGTGGATTTTTTTACAATTTTGCAGAATAATTTTCGCGGGGTATTGGAATTTTGCAGAATTATTTTCGTGGGACGGTGGAATTTTTAGAATTTTGTACGATGTTGGAATTACTTAAGAAAGTTTCTTTGGTTCCACATTTTTTAATTTTAATATACTTCAAAATGTTCTCTGAGGTTTTTAGAATATTC
>NW_017100942.1:272151-281253 GCF_001263275.1 Habropoda laboriosa
ATTTTACAATTTTTAAAAGTAATTTACAAAATTACTATTTTCTCAGTCTAAATATCTTCAGCCAGCAAGATCTACGTAACTCGAAATTTCAAAGCAAACCTAACCCTACCACAAAAAGAAAAAAAAAAATGATAAATTGTATTACACAACTCGACGAACTTGACAACAAAATTTTACCCACATCGCAGTATTCCTCTTCGTTCTCCCTTATTACTCACTCATCACGCGTTACACCTTACGATAAAGCCATACCACGGCCAAACGCGGAAGTCCATTTAACATCCACGATCTTCCATCGCGGCGGTAGTACTCGAAGACGCAAGATCAACGAAGCTCGCCTGTCCTCTTGGAAACGTTTGCGACGTTCGAAAGCAATCAGTCAGCTGGAAACGTCATCGAATCGCGAGTGTCCATCGAAATTCCACTCGCCCTCGAACGGTCCGCCGTGAGATAGAAGCGGACATTTTTCACTACTCGACGCCTATGCCTCTGTACTAAGTGCATGCACTTGGTAGTTACATTGTACATGCAGCCGGTTGCATAAGAGACGGTTCGAAGAGAGGAAGGTCCACGACACAGCATGACGTGGCCTGGCAATATCTTTTCTGCTTCTATCGTGTCCCTGAACGCTTCTTCCGCAAGCGAAACAATGCCCCTTTTCAAGGGCACACCGCTTAGAAATACCAGTCACGTGCCCTATTACTCGGCGAGATTGTAATTAGAGGGAGAGAAGCTGCACGGGAAGAGGTGAAATTTTTTATCTGCTCGAATGGAACTTCAGACGTCGAAGAGACGCGAAGGAAGAAGCGAAAGAATCGAAGAGGAAGAATGGTTTAATTATCGCGGAGAAAGGTTCCTTGTAGTTCGTTTTGAAGAAAGGGATCTGAGTGTTTGGAGAATCAGTTTAAAAAGCTGCAATTTGAATAGCCTTGACAGGTGAAAGAATCGAAAGCGACTATAGCGACTGTTCAATAGTCAAATATTGAGAAGAGTGGTTTAATTATCGAAAAGAAAGATTCTTTATAGTTCGTCTTAAAGAAAGGGATCCGAGTGTTTGGAAAATTAACTTAAAAAGCTGAAATTTGAATAGCCTCGACAGGCGGAAGAATCGAAAGCGACTATAGCGACTGTTTAATTGGTGCACAGTAAAATATTGAGAAAAATGGCTTAATTATCGAAGAGAAAAATTCTTTATATCTCGTTTTGAAGAAAGGAATCTGAGTGTTTGAAGAATTATTTAAAAAGCCTCAATTTGAATAGCCTCGACAGGTGAAAGAATCGAAAGCGACTATAGCGACTGTTTAATTGGTACTTTGGTGCGTAGTAAAATATTGAAAAGCTTAATTATTGACGTAAAATTGATTCGTTCAAGCTTTGAAAGAAATCCTACATTCTTATTTTCAAGAAAGAGATTCGTTTATTTCGACACAAAGTTTTTTTAGCACAAACTTTCTTATTACAAAAAAATTCGAGTGTCCTGAAACGAGTCTCTTCAGAATTTGTCACGGTCAACCAAATTCAACTGCTTCGAGATTTTCAATTCTAAACCGTAGCTCGATTAACTCGTTACGCTTCTTTTATATCGGGGGAGAAAAAAACTGTAACTGTTTTGAAACGATTATTTAACAGACGAGGAGAGCTCGATCAGGCAGAGAGGATAGAAGTATTCCACTTGATCAGATTGCCGCGTAGATTAGAATTTGTTTTAGTAATGAAGGTATTTGGGTCGTCGTCCCTGCTACACTTCCTCCAGGGATTTAACATCGAAACGTGACTATCACGCGGCAAGTTGTCACAGTTGAGATTTCTGTATTGAAATTGGTTCGATTCTAAACTAGGTCGCAATCAAATTTCGATCGAGAATATTCGAGGATAGCTGTCACCCATCTTGTTCGAAGAAACTTGTCGATTGTGGACTCGTACAGCGAGCTTAATATTTCGTGTCCGATCCCATACACCGAAGAAAAACTAATTAGATTACCAAATGGGGAATTAATTCTGGGACTCCTGTCTCCCAGGCGATTGCTTTAATTGATTAAGCCGTTTCGGAGAATGACGTGCCTCTTTCTCGTAGATTTGAGGATTGGATTCTAATCTTCTCGAGCCATCGGTTGTCGAACTCGATAAATGCGATTGCTGTGACTTGACATGGAAAAAACATTAGAAAGAGGCGAAAGGAGGTTAATTTTAAAAACTTATCGAGTCATGGGAAATTTTTTATCGTAAATAGCCGAAACGCTTCTTTATTTATGGTGGATGTGATCGCGTCACAGCGTCGACGAGTATTTCCGCGACGATAGGACGACGCGGGCTTCGAACTACACCTATCCCCCGATTTACACGGTACTTCATTTACACGATTTCACTTTTACACGGTTTTCAAAATAACGGTTTTTCAGAAATACAAACTGTTCAAAATAAAAGTTTATGCTGCGTTCGTTTGTCAACACTGGCATTAAACCAAAAAAATTAACGGAATTTCCCCCTTTTTTGCACACAAAAAGCATTCATATTGTAACGTAAAGTTTGCTGCCGCCGCGGATCTTTCATTGGCGACCGGTTATTTTCGCCTTCGTCGATCGCTCGCTCGAAACTAAACCCTGACCCTGAATAGTTTTTCTTTTTCATTTTTATTTTAGTTTTATTTTACATTTAAAATAATGAATTTAATTCAATCACTGACTAAATTATGCGCATTTTCTTTTTTCCCCGATTTACACGGTTTTTCATACAGAAAGCCATGATTTCGATTTACACGGTATTCTGAGGAACCGATCATCCGTGTAAATCGGGGGACAGGTGTATACTACTCAGGGTGATGACCTTGATAATACATTGAAAAAATCGTCCGAAATCCGAGGTGACTCCCTTTTTGTGAATTTTTATGCAAGGTACAGTGAAGCCTTTCGAAGTTTGCGAGGGAATTTCTGGACTGTATGAATTGTCGGATGTATCGCACACTGTGTTGCACAACGAATATATATGTATATTGTTAGTTTTACTCGTAAACCAAACAAAAACTAATCTCTTATTCTCTTGATGAACGGAGATACCGTTTCTCACACTGTTTATGTGAGTAAGGTGATAACGCACCCCTGTTAGATGAGGTCATCGGTCACCGGCTCTGCGTGCCCGGTAGAGTCAGTCCTCTCAAGACATTAATAACAGAAGGAAGTCACTTCCGATGCGTAGAGGAATAAAATATCCAAGTATTAAAAGCTGAAGCAGTTTATTTAAAACCCATTTTCCCAACATGAGGTTTGGAGCACTCCTGACAATAAGGAATAGTTAAGCGCGTATTCAAACCTGAATCTGAAAAATAGCAGAGTCGCGTCCGTATCGTAAACCTGGTCTAAACTTAAGTATCCTTAACACTCGTTTCGACAAATTTTTTGCTTACGACCGAACAGATACTATAATAATTTTGTTAACACTGGCTTGCAGAAGTAATAATAAACATTGGTTCTTCAGTTTTAAGAAAAAAATCCAGAAAATTTAGAAGAAATTATGTTATTACAGTTCGGTATTTTCGAAGAGATGGATTAGGTCAATTACGCTTCACCAGTTCAAAGATGAACTCAATGCAGATTTGAAAGGACTGTCTAAAATTGGTTGGAAAATTGGTTGGAGAATCTCGTGTTCGCCAAATATTTCTGAAACGAAAAACACGGTCCATCAAATCGCCTATTGGATTCTCAAATTTTCCAATAATTGGAACCTCACGTTCGCCAAATCTCTCAAAAAGTATCGCAAAAGCTCAGAATTTGTGAATTACTTTGATTAAGCAAAATACTTAAATAAAAGGAAAACAAATATCTTTATTCGAACTTCCCTATGCGAAACGGCGAAGAAGAATGAAATTAGGCGAATCGAAGCGAGATCCTAGAAACTACGAGAATCCTGATGACATCTTTTTCCGTAATCTTCGTCTCTTCTTCTTATCGCAAAATTCGCCGTTTAGCGAGGCTCCGAGCGGAGACCGCGAGGCGACCCCGCATAGCAAAGATAACGACCGCTTCTGTCATTCCCGTGTGTCATTATTCGCTCAAGTATGCGCGTCATTTCCTCGAAGCAACGACAAACAGAAGTAACGCGAGTAGGATCGTTAGACGTAGAGGTGGACTTGAGGTTTATGGCTGTTTTAGAGACGTCTACTTTGGCTGTACTTCAAATGCGCGGCGCGGCGTATCATTTCGAATTCCGCAAAACCCTTTTGCGAGCGGTTGGAAGAAGTCGGAGAAGGAAAAGGAGGATATTGCTCGACGAACTTTCAAGAAGCTTAACCCCTTAACTTGCACGCTCGAGTTAATTCGAGCGCGCTAAACAGGCCAAACTGTGCACACTCGAGATAATTCGAGCGGCGTTGTATTTGATGCTGCTATAATTTTTCACACTCGAATATATTCGAGAATTGAAAATAACAATGTGAAAGCTAAGAAAAAGAATCGTGTTATTGATATTTATCATTTACATAGGATTGTAAGCTATAATACTTATTTATTCGAAAATAAAATATAGCCTTTTTCCATGGAACAAAAGCGCAGTATATCGAAATTGTCCACTAAAAGAAAAGTTGAATCAGGAGTGATAACAAATGGAAACCTTTGAGGATGTCGATGTTCTAAAGTTTGTTTTTTTTACATTAAAAAAATTGATTTTTTTTGGCCGGTTTTTTTCAAAAAAACTGTGCGTTAAGGGGTTAAGGTATATCGTGGGTGGCTGACTGGAAATTCGTTATTTTGGCCGGAACGTTTTAAAATTCGACTGATTAAGTTCAGGTTAAACAAAGGATAGGATTAAGTATTAAATTAAGGTGGAAGCGCACCAGAAGGCTTCGATAATATAGTGCCAGCAAATTTTGGAAACGCCTATAGACGCCAGTAGTAACGAAAGAGTTAAAACGACGAGTGTCTAGCATTAACACATTGTTGACCGGTCACGAGTTAACTCGTGTTTTCATGCCCAAACGTTGTTGACCGGTCACGAGTTAGCTCGTGCTTGCACTTGCATTAGCTATTTCAATTTTTGAAACGCAGGGCAATATGGAATATTGCAAAAGCTTTGTTCATCGTGTTTAGTCGTGTCCGCTTTATTCTAAAAAAAATACTTTCCTTGGTATTTAGGTTTCCATCACAATTCTAGTCCTCGATGGGTATACCTGCCGCCCAACCCTTGGAATTTGTCAACATGTATTTCTATTGTATATATTTTCGCCTTTGTAATTAGTCTCGGGAGACGTTAGTTTGTTTCGTAACAGCAGTAACTTTATGACACTACGGCAATCGTAGTTTTTCTATTTAAGAATTTGCTTTTCTTTTATATTAAAAGTTATATAAAAGATACATACGTCCAAAGTTTCATTTCAATTCATTAGGCACGTGTGGGTAATTTCGCGTTTGTTACTTAAGCGACGTGTATTGGTAAAAAGAGATTCGGTGTAATTGTTGTTATTGAACGAGGGAACTGTTCCGGGTTAATGGGGAAAAACGCGAAAGCGTGGCAATGTTAAATGAGAGGATGAGTTTTGCGAATTATTCGCAGGATGATTGAAAAAATGTGAACGTTTGTGTAGAGAATTTTTACATTTACAATAGATGGACACTCTTCGAAAATAAAATATATTTATTAATATGACATACTGTGTTATCTCAGTTCTGCTTTTCTAATGTGGCGGGTACGTCGTCGTCAACAAACCCTTACCGAACCTCGTTCTATTCTTCCACGCGAATTTTCTCTTTTCCAACTCCTTCAGATTTTAGTTTCCGTTCCTTTGTCTCTCCCCGGGTTAAGACTTGCATTCGTCCTCGAGTAGCCTAATGTAATAAAACATGTGGCATCCAGGTTCGCACCTTCTTCACTTCTATCTTTATCTATCGCTACTCCTGTCCTAACAATATAAAAACCCAGTACGCCTACACCTCCGGAGAGTTTTTCATTTACCGACCATCGCGACGTACCCGCCGAACCGCTGCCGCCGGGACAATTAACGAAGTAAACGATTGTATATTCTGGACAAATTGTACGCCTATGCGACCACTTATACTTTAATAAATTGAGGTGAAAACAGTGTAACGACGTTCCTCACCCACCTTACTAAAAAAGTTACATTTGTATTAAGCGTTGACATTTTTGTTTAAGCACTCTGTATACAATTATAAAGACCATAAAATTTCATGAAATTAGTGCTGGAAATTAATAGACGAACAAAAAAGATTTAACAAATACAAAATTTAAATTTGGCAAATTAACCCTTTCCACTTGTGTACTTCAAAGCGAAGAAAATTGATCTCAATTTAGCCTCCATTGCAGAAATGAGGATTGGTAGACAAACCACAAATTCTTAAGAATTCTTACAATTTTTCAAATGTTTTAAATTCCTACAGATTCTTCAAATAATAAAAATTTTTGACATTTTTGTTTAAGCACTCTGTATACAATTATAAAGACCATAAAATTTCATGAAATTAGTGCTGGAAATTAATAGACGAACAAAAAAGATTTAACAAATACAAAATTTAAATTTGGCAAATTAACCCTTTCCACTTGTGTACTTCAAAGCGAAGAAAATTGATCTCAATTTAGCCTCCATTGCAGAAATGAGGATTGGTAGACAAACCACAAATTCTTAAGAATTCTTACAATTTTTCAAATGTTTTAAATACCTACATATTCTTCAAATAATAAAAATTTCTTAAATTCTTCAAATTCTGAAATTCGCTCCAACACGGAAACGCAGAGAAATTACACCAAGCCACACGCACAATGCCCGAGAATATTCTCGTAAAGCAGTGGAAATTAAATCGGGGACAATATCCAAGAATATCCTCTCTAGCAGACCGATACAGAAATACCGGAATTATTCTATCGGAACTGGTAAAGGGTTGCGAATGCAGCGGGGCAAGATACACTCGGCAGAGCGGTGCCCTGTAATCGAGGGCCGCATTATTAGCAGACAATATCGGTATCTGGTCGCACGAATAGCGGCGGATCGTTATCTTCTTGCGACGGTACACGCAGCGGGGACATAACTTGTCTTGGACGATCGTCGCTTATCCCGCGGGATCGCGTGGGCGTTAAAGCGCGCGGTTCTCGCCCACCTGAATCGATTTCAAATGGACAGCACGAGCGTCGTTGGCTCGTTTCGTCCTATCCGAGTGTCCTGTTAACGGTCTCGCCGTTAAAAACCGACAACCGATCGCATTTTGCTCCAACTTGACCCCTTTACGACTTTCCGTGTTTCTCGTCAACGGCCCCGCTTGCTCCTCCTCCTCGGAATAATTGTTCCGTGGTCCTGGTCGTTTGGTTGTGCAGGGTGCTCTTGGGCGAGACTTTTTTCGTGAAAAAATACAGTGGAAAATTGATTTCTTTCTTGAAAGGTACGGATCAAGCTTCTCGAATATGGACCAATAACACGGCATTTAAATTTTAATTTTGACAGCATTTATCAATAGTAATGAAATTTTAACGGCAAAAGATTTAAATTTTTTCAACGTCTCTGTTCAATTCTTTGTAACGCGTATTGACAGAGTCTTGTAATTTTCTCGTTTTTGATATGCGCCCGTTTGTAGTGCTTATCTTTTGCAATCTAGTGGCGAATCTTCCTCGTAAAAATGAATGGATAAATCAGAGGTTTAGTTTCTGAGAAAATTGAATTTAGCAGTTCGATATTAATTATTGCTAATGCAAAGTGGATTGTGCATTCAGATGAAATGGTTCAGGGACTTGTCTATTGCAAAACGTCGAAAAATTGAAATTTTTTTTATTCTATTATTTTTGAGAGTTCGTAGTTCAGTTTTCGTATATTTGCTTGGAAGTAATTTAGGGGAATTTGTGATTTTTTTTAGTGCTACGTGTTGACAAAATTTTATTTATTTTGCCTATGTGAATAAACATTCGTACAAAATTTGTATTAAAATTCTTCTATCGACATTTCCTCCAAAAAAAAACAAACAACAGCCTTACTAACCTAACCGTTCAACCCAGTTACCACAACTGACACGCAAACACTTCTCCCAGAACAACAAACTAACTAAACCAAAAACACGATGAATGAAAACACTCCCGTTTCCGAAACGCTCGGACGACCCAAACGAGGACCAATCACTCCATCGATCTCCGCTCCTTTCGGCTGCATTATTACGTCACCGACGAATTGCACGCCCGTTCCAGGAATTGTTATGAATCGCGCGAGTATTTATCGAGTGCAGCGATACGCAATTGCAACACCAGAGAGAGGGTATTTCGCAAGGTAGTAGATGCGTGGCCGCGTTGCACAATATCGACGTGGTCGCACGCGATTCCGGCACCTAGAGGGAGACCGGGCACAATCGGTCGATAAATATGTATGAGCGATTTAAGCTCCGTTTCGGCGACGCGTGTCACGTTGCCGTCGCGAGACGCCTGGCGCCGGGATTCCTTGGCCGGTTTGAAGGTGCGAGCGCGACAAGAAGTCGGGGCTCTGTAAGGACACCGCCGGAAGTTGATTGACAGGGGAGACCTTACAAATCTTTCTTCGAGGGGGGATTTTCAAGGAATTCTTTCGTAGGGTGGGTCTGTCGAGGTCGAACGACCAGGTTTTTCTGGGATGTGAGACATTGTGAATGGGACAGTGATGTACTGTCCTGTTTCTGAGTTGGTGGTGGGATGTTTGTTGAGTGTGAGGGAAATTTGAAGGATTGTTGCGAAATTCTGAAGATTATTTAGTCTGGAATTTTATCGTGCAATTAGTGTGTAGATTTTTCTTGTTCGTAAGTATTGGGACACTTGTTGAATGTAAAGAAAATTGAACGATTATTGCAAAATTATTGAGATTATTTATTCTTTATTATTCTTGTTCGTAAGTATTGGGACACTTGTTGAATGTAAAGGAAATTTGAATAATTGTTGCAAAATTCTTGAAATTTTTAGTAAGATTATTTAGTCTGGAGCATCTTGTGATTCTGAAAGGAGGTGAAGTTTTATTTAACACTCGCGGGACCCAAATCCGATAGTCGAAAGAACGTAAACAGAGCGATTAGCTGGAATTTGCGTTCTATGTTACCAGAAGAGGAGACAAACTCTCGAACGCCAGGAAGCGAGAAAAAATGTAAAAAAGACCAACAT
>NW_017100942.1:281367-292868 GCF_001263275.1 Habropoda laboriosa
AACGGGGCCCCCGCGGAAGCACACCCGTCACCCAGATATGGGTGACGTGGCGACGAACGTGTTAAGCGAAGAAATGTTTTATGGAAAATATTGTTCTGTTATAGTAAAGAAGCTGTGCTTAATTATCATTCAAAATAGGAATCCTGAATTGAAGGGTAACTAATATTTTCGTATCTAATTAGTACGAGATTAAAAAGAAATTGTTCGAGTTTCATCTGATTATAACTGTATAATTTATACCTGCAAATTTGATTTTCCTTTTTACTGTTGAATTCAGTGTCAATTTTATTTTTTAACCTTCTTTCTTCCACCTTGTGCACTCTTTACTGTTCGATTTCACAAGATTTACTATTAAAAAAAAATCTATTTCTGCAGCGTCCCTTGCCTTTCAAATTACTTTATTAATACCTATCGTCCAAAAAAAAAAAAAAAAGAAACTTCAATCTCACAATCTTCCAAATTTCCTCCAAATGGAGAACTCCCCGGCTCTCGACTCGTTTCTCTCGTCGTTCCGTTCCACGGTTATCACCGGTTTCAGTCGTCCGCGTTTCACGTTAATCCAAGATAGCCAAGAAGGACCCGTGGCCGGCGAATTAACGACACGACGATGGCTAAGAAATTGAAACATGGAGAGACGCGGTATGAAAATTGAGGGAGCCGGGGCTTTCACGCGCGTTTCCTCGCTCTTTATTTACGAGCGCGTTACACGCAATGTTAATTCGACAGATTTGACCGTAAATAACGGCCGTAAATACCTGACCGGCCAGAGTGTATATTTATCTTCGGCTATAAAATTCCGTACCGCCGGATGTACGGTGCTTCGCGAGATAGTGCCCGAGCCTAGGCCGAAGATTAACACGGTGAATTTCGTCAGAGGCCTGAGCTCCTCTGATACGTCGTGCCACGTGGCCACGCAAATCTGCCGGAAACCGCGTTTAATCTGGTTAATCGGCGGATCGAATTTTCCACCGGAGATCTTCTCTTCTCCCTGCCGATCTTTTTGCGTTATTTCCTAGTCAATTTTCGTGTGATAAGATTGGAAATTTTTCGATGCACTTGTTCCAGGTTTCTCGCGGAGAGTGGAATAACGGATACTTTTTTTTCTTTATCGAGAAATAAAATTATTAAATGAAACAAACGCTCTTTTGTGGGAATTTGCGATGTCTGATAATGGTTGCAATTTTTGTTCCTTCTTTGACTGAGAAATAGAATTATTAAGTGAAACGCTTTTGTGGGAATTTGCGATGTCCGATGATGGTTGCAATTTTTGTTCCTTTTTTGACTGTGAAATAGAGTTATTAAAGTTTTACCGAGAAAAAAAATTATTAAATTTTTACCGAGAAACAGTAGAGAATTAGTTAAACGAAACGCATTGTCCGATGATGGTTGCAATTTTCTTTCTTTTGTGTTTACTGAGAAATAGAATTGCTAAATGAAACGATTTTGCGGTGATTTGCGATGTCGCGTGAAAGATACTATTTTTCTTTTGAATGCTTTTTAAACCGAGGTGGGATTCTGCAAGGGGTTAGAAAGTATTTACGTATGGACGTTGGATAATTGAGGATGAAAGTGGGTAGTAAATCATGGAATAGCCCGTGTCAAACCGTCCCTCGATATATCATTGTAGCGACGAGCGCTTATGGAAATGTCGTAGGTGTGAGAAAATTCTTGGAGCGTCGAGTGTGATTGAGATGTTTGAAAAAGGAGGATTCTAAGATTGAGTACCTATGCGTAAAAGTCAATTTCTGAGTTGTTGCAGGGTTATATATAGATGTATCCTAGAATTGTCTCGCGAAATTTGTGTTTCACGGTGAACCGTCGAATTCTTCAATTTTCCAAACCGTAAACTCTCGTGATTTTGAAAGTTGAAGCCTCTGGCGTGCGCCATCTTGTCGGCGACAAGATTGTGAAAATCGCACTATTTCACGACGTTCGGCCTATAATTGTAACAAATCTGCAGATTCCTACATCTTTCGATGCCTGTCGCTTGTTTCCCCATCAACCGATTTCGATGAAATTTTCAGCATGTGTATAATTGACATAGATCTACGAAACGTACACTACCGGCCTGGAATCACCGAGCATTGCAATTTACACAAAAATTTCCAGAAAAAAGTCAACGACTTTGAGAGTTTTTTATCGTTCGAATCAATTGATACGAGATAAATCGATAAATGTAGGATTGAGATAAACTTGAAATCTATAAAAAATTTAGCAGAAGATTTTTAATATTGATGAAAAGTGAGAGGTGATTCGAAACTTTTGGCCGGTAGTGTATGTTTTAAATTTTCGTTACAAGCTCAGTGACCTTTACAATTTTCTTCGCGATTCCCACAGATTGCAATATTTTCAAAAAATTTTACACACGTCACCTAGTGTACCAATCCTTCTAACTTCTCAAAATAATTCAAGTCCAGTTTAGAAAAAGTTATACTGTTCTAAAGAGTGTCAGAATGTTAGTAAGAGTCACTGTAGTTAACTATCATTTAAGTCTAGTAACCACACATCAATCAACATTTAAGCCTACCCAACCCAATTCTTCTCTCGTCACACATAACCTGCCTCGAGATCATAAAGCCTCATAAACTAAAGAATTAACCAACATTTAACAACAACTGCACATCAATCAACTATCCTTCGCGACACTTTCAACCCTGTCGAACCCAATCTCCGAAAAAGAGATCTCATCCTCCCCTTACGGTCCATCTTCGTCGTCACAACGATCCACGTTACCATCCACCGTTCCAACTTCCCATATCAATCACCGTAGGAGGCACAGATAGCCCTAAGTCACACGTTGATCCTTCGATCGGCCAAAAAATATCCCCTCTTCCTCCTCTCTGACAGACGTCCTCGACGTTTGGTCGGTATCGCGCCAATTATGGCGACCGCAGATGCCAGCCATCGAGGATTTAGCAGATCGAAAGGTTCACGGCCACGATCACCTTGGTCGATCCCGCGAGACTAATGCGCTTAGACCCTTCCTTCTTATACACCGATCTCTCCTCCTCCTCCTCCCTCCCCCGGTGATCACGATCCCGTCGATCCTGTTCCACGGTAATAATTACCGGCTGGCTGTCAGTGCCAGGTCAATGGGAAAGCATTGGAACGGCCACGAGAATCGACAGCTTCCGCGGGTCGTTAAACCTGAAACGCTTCTCGCTGCCGTGTGCCACCACCGTTGCCTCTCGGATGGCCTCGCTCTTTTCGTCGTGATCGGTGCATTAGCAATTAGAACAAGGCGAAATGGCTCGCCTTCCACTGTTTTCCATGTTGTAAGGTCGAACACGGGTTCAGGCTGCGGGGATTATCGACGGGTTTCTCGGTTTGTTCGATCGATTGGAAATTGGGGTGAGATGGAGATTAGGAGGGATTAGAGTGCTGCTTTTGGTTGCTGGAAAGGTGTGTCAGGTGAGAATTGTAGTGTTTATTAACAATCAAATACTCAAAGTTCAAAGTGCCGGGTTTTGTTTAATTATTGAGATTTTGTGGTTGTTCGAGGTTGCCAGGATAGCCAAATTCATGCTAATCAAGATGCTATTTTTCCTTTTATTTCTTTTCATGCCAAAGTTTCTATTTTTTTGTGTCAGATTAATGCATACCAGCAAGACACGTTTTTTTTGTCTTCGTTAAGACGAACACAGCTCGTGTAATTTTTAGTATTTTTGCTTTCAAAAAATTGGCTGTGTATTTGAAACGTTAGTAAATACGCGTGCCAAAATTTATGTGAAAAAGTCTTACGGTTTCTTTGAAAAAAAATCACGAAGAAAATTGCATTCTAGACCAGAATACCGCCTTAGTTTGTATTTTTGGAAGTTCGATAACTCGCTTAATTCCTATTTTCTGCATTCTGTGGCATTAGAAATATTGTAGTTCATCCCGACAGTTGTGACACAATTTGTACACCATTTCTGAATCACGTAAACCAGTTACAATCTGCACAAGGTTCCACGAACACTGAAAACAGACCACCTAATTACCCACCCAACCTAATTAACTACCTCCAGTATTACCCTAAAATTTGTATACACAATTAAACAGCTTCAGAGGTGTGAACGAATCACTTCCACCTGTTTCTCTCAATACTAGATTCAGCCAAATTGACAAGCAGTCGTTCGCACCAACAACGACCGTTACTCATAAATCCACCTAACCAATGAAAGAGCGCCTTCCTATTCGCATATCCAATTAACACGACACTCTCTATCATTCTCTCAATTAACTGATATATACCCCTCGATCGATATCGATCGTATCTAACGTCGCGAACTTACCACAAATCACCATTAGTTCCACCTAATTTCACCCTAACCTGTATCAAAGTGGGAATTCAAAACGAGGCACACGTGAGTGGTGGAGGGGAAAGGAAGAAAGTCCATTTCTATCGTGTAGATTCGGGACGATTCTCGAAACGGTGGAAACAATCGAAAAGAAAGCAGCTTCTTTAAGGCTAGAGACGATCAGGTCTCGGGAAGTGTTTGGAGGATCGACGGGGATCGTCGGGAAGGTCAGAGGTGAGTCTCTCGAGCGTGCCTCGGAAATAGAACGCCGGTGACGTGGTGGTGTGTACCGGTTCTAGTCCGTTTCTATTTCAATTATCGCGCAACCAGCCAATTTGCCGGCGTTTAATCGCCGCCGAATCCGCGCACGATTATCATTCCCGGAGTGTGCGCGCTGTATGCAAGGAAGGGGGGTGGGTTCGGAGCAAAGTGAAACGGCGCGAGCGCGACCATCGAAGATCTAGATCGGAAACTTTCCAGCGGCTCGTTCAGGAATGTTGATTAACGTGTTAATTAAGCGGCGCCCAACGTTGGAAAAATCGCGGCGACCGGTAGGAGCGAGGAGGAGGAGGAAAATTCGTAGGTTTCGTTTTATTTTCTCTTGTATTTTTGGCGGAGTTGTTCGGCGAAACATAACGATGCCCGAGTCGGAGAGTGAAATCGCAAAATTTCTGAGTTTCACGATTTCAGAGGTGGAGGGAAAAGTGGAAGTTACACGCGCTGCTTCGCCCGCGACTTACGTAAGGCACCGCGCGCGGACGAGAAAAGTCGACGCAATTATCGGACATTTTTTCCGAACTTTCTAAAGTTTCTAGGTGTTGCGCCGGCGAAATTGAGAAAGTCGAGCGATTTTCTTGGGATACGTGGTTGCTTCTTTCACGGTGGTTTGGAGGTTCCGATTCGATCGACGCGGTGCGGTGGCGGAGGTTGATGTTCGGCGTGTTCGATGGTGGCGAAGATGATTCAGTTGGTCGCTCGGCCTTTTTGGATGCAGTTGAAATTTGACGAATGATTCAATTTTTAAAAATTACTGTACACTTCGTTCGTATTGTATAAAATCTTAATGGGTTCATTTCTGATCTAGTACGTTAATAATAGTCACTGATGAAGTGCACACCTGAGAATATTTTGATAATTTTTATCTATCAGTAGCAATTTTCTGTTATCACTCTCTCTCTCTGGCAACGCGAAAATTGAGAGACAGAGAAAATTGTATTGAATCGTTAATCTTCTGTAAACGTAAAATTAATTGAAAATTGTTGAACTGAAAATTAATGATTGAAAATTGTCGAATTGAAAATTAAGGATTGAAAATTGTTAAATTGAAAATTAATGATTGAAAATTGATTGATAATTGTTGAATTGGAAATTAGTGATTGAAAATTGTCAAATTGAAAGGTAACGATTGAAAATTGGAAATTGGCGATTGAAAATTGCTAAATTGAAAATTAGTGATTGAAAATTAATTGATAATTGTTGAATTGGAAATTAGTGATTGAAAATTGTCAAATTGAAAGGTAACGATTGAAAATTGGAAATTGGCGATTGAAAATTGCTAAATTGAAAATTAGTGATTGAAAATTAATTGATAATTGTTGAATTGGAAATTAGTGATTGAAAATTGTCAAATTGAAAGGTAACGATTGAAAATTGGAAATTGACGATTGAAAATTGCTAAATTGAAACTTAGTGATTGAAAATTAATTGATAATTGTTGAATTGGAAATTAGTGATTGAAAATTGTCAAATTGAAAGGTAACGATTGAAAATTGGAAATTGACGATTGAAAATTGCTAAATTGAAACTTAGTGATTGAAAATTAATTGATAATTGTTGAATTGGAAATTAGTGATTGAAAATTGTCAAATTGAAAGGTAACGATTGAAAATTGGAAATTGACGATTGAAAATTGCTAAATTGAAACTTAGTGATTGAAAATTAATTGAAATTAATTAAAGTTTCGCACCTTTTAACGGAACCGTTCGATTTTCTCATTGTTCCAGGAAAATGGTTGCCTCTACTCCCACATACGATGGGGCGAGGCTTTCGTGGTCGTTTACAGCGTAACGTGCAAACGAAGCTTTCAGGAAGCCCGCGGATTGCTGAAGCAACTGGCTGACTTACGTCTACCATCCTACTTCACCGCCCTGTTGCTCGGCAACAAGAGAGATCTGGATCATGCTCGGTGAGTGTCTGATCAGGCTATATGCATGGAGATTAGCAGCCAAGCGAATTAAAGGTCAGAATCGACCGGGAGGTTAATAACGTGAAATATGGAGCGGTAAATAATGTCTGTCGTACAGAGAAACTGGATTTTCTGAAAAATTTCCATAAGGAATGGATTACGAACATTTTTCTAAAAAGTTTAATTTATTCGAACGGTTGCTAAATACTGTGCAATTTTTCCATTGCAAATACTTCATGTTGATAAAGAGTATTACTAAACCGAGTATTACTAAAGTATTACTAAAATATTAAATCAATCCATTTCTTCGTATTAACCCCTTAACCTGTGATTTCTTTTCTGATTATGCATCTAAGCGTCAGCCATTTACTGTTTTAGTACTGTATCAGGTAACGAAAGCTAATTTCTTACAGATTAATTACATTTAGTAATCTTCAGTATGACGAATTGAAGGAAAAGATAGGATTACAATTAATTTTTCTTACCGACATAACTATTTTTTTCACATATTGACCAAAATCTCTGCCACGAGTCTGACACGTTGTTACAGGTTAAAGGGTCAACTTGAAATTCATACAATTCTTAATAATTTAATGTTAAAAACTCCAAAGACAGAATTTATTTTAATTTAACAAAGAGTTTTCATTCTCCCCTGAAAAATCTCACATTTCATATCACACAAAAACAAACTTTCCAATAATTAATTAAATTACGAACGAACCAATTAATCGCTAAAATCGCTCGAAAATAATCAAATCACTCAAATTGTAATGAAACACGGTACCACTTAATTACGACAATCGTTAACATCGATAGATAAAGACAATTCCCCTGTTCCTTCTCTCATCCTCGATTCGACTGAAAAACTTACCTCCGCCATAAATCACTACTCACCACTCCATCACGCAACACTATAAAACCAACCGTCGAATGCCTACTCTTCGCTGCAACCAATCACGTCTGTTGCATACAAACACACTAACCTCCATATCCAACTGGAAATCAATCGACGGGACAATGCTCGAAACTCACCTATCCATCTTTAAAAAACAAAAAAAAAAACGACAAGAATAAAATAAAACGATAATCAGGCATGCAATCTGTTCAGTCATCGCGATTCGCGCTAGTCGCGTTTATAGAGACAGCGATCTGATGTCGAAGGCATGACCGTTCGCATTTTCCACGCGGTCAGCAACAGCGATGCAAAACAAACGTTGGAACGGACGGGGGATCGGAGAGAGACATGCTTCGATCGAGATCGTCCCGACTAATCGACCGGTCGAACGATTCTCGACGCGGTCCGGCCCGCGTCAATCGCTTCATTACGAAACCGTTAAACATAACAAACACACCGATGGACGAGACGGTGCAGCAGCGGTCTCTGACTGACCCGTTTCTCGTCCCTCCCCTTTACCATCTTCGACACACTTTTCCCCCGGTTTGATTGTCATCTAATTGCTGGTCCTTGTTCACGGGACGGGAAAGAATCGCGATATCATTGGCCGGCAACTGGAATCGCTTGGGACAGTCCCGAATCTCGCTGATTTCACGCTCGACGCCTCTGGCGATTTTATACTGGGCTGCGTATGTGTACTTACGTGTATAGTCGATGGAAGAAATGTAGGGAGGTAGTAAAATCGGTCAGACGTCAAAGTTTACACGTTCGAGCGTATAGACAAGTGGTATCGACGGAACAGTGAGATGATAAGGAATTGAGAAGTTAGTCAGGGATGCATGAAGTGTATAGTCGGTGAAAGAAATATAGAGGTCGTGAATTAATGCGTTAAGTAACGGTACTGATTTATGCAGTTATGCTCAGGGTTGTTTGCGACATTTTTCGTTTTTCGATTAAGACTGAAGAGAAGCTAAGGTATAGTCGGTGAAGGAAATATAGAGAGATCGTGAATTGATGCGTTAAATAGCGGTACTGATTCATGCAGTGATAGGGTTAATTGCGACGTTTTTCGATTAGGACTGAAGAGAAGCTAAGGTATAGTCGGTGGAAAAAATATAGGGAGGTCGTGAATTGATGCATTTAATAACGTTACTTATTAACGATGTTTTTTGTTTTTCGATTAGGACTGAAGAGAAGCTAAGGTATAGTCGGTGGAAAAAATATAGGGAGGTCGTGAATTGATGCATTTAATAACGTTACTTATTAACGATGTTTTTTGTTTTTCGATTAGGACTGAAGAGAAGCTAAGGTATAGTCGGTGGAAGAAATATAGCGAGGTCGTGAATTGATGCATTTAATAACGTTACTTATTGACGATGCTTTTTGTTTTTCGATTAGGACTGAATCGAAGCTAAGGTATAGTCGGTGGAAGAAATATAGCGAGGTCGTGAATTGATGCATTTAATAACGTTACTTATTGACGATGTTTTTTGTTTTTCGATTAGGACTGAATCGAAACTAAGGTATAGTCGGTGGAAGAAATATAGGGAGGTCGTGAATTGATGCATTTAATAACGTTACTTATTGACGATGCTTTTTGTTTTTCGATTAGGACTGAATCGAAGCTAAGGTATAGTCGGTGGAAGAAATATAGCGAGGTCGTGAATTAATGCATTTAATAACGTTACTTATTAACGATGTTTTTTTGTTTTTCGATTAGGACTGAATCAAAGCTAAGGTATAGTCGGTGGAAGAAATATAGCGAGGTCGTGAATTGATGCATTTAATAACGTTACTTATTAACGATGTTTCTTGTTTTTCGATTAGGACTGAATCAAAGCTAAGGTATAGTCGGTGGAAGAAATATAGGGAGGTCACAAATTAAAGCATTAACTATCGGTACTGATTGACGAGGTAACACTAAGGGTTGAATTGACATTTTTCGTTTTTCGTATAGGAATGAATCGAAGCTAAGGTATAGTCGGTGGAAGAAATATAGCGAGGTCGTAAAATCGGTGAAACGTCAAAAGCCTAAAGAAGGTAAAGACCTTGAATGATTTTTGCAGCGAGGTCCTTTATCATCAGGTATTAAACCAGAGAAAAAAAACGACTGAAATTATACATGATTGCATATTTTTGAAGATAATTAGGTGGCCCACCCTGTATATTAAAAATTACAAGCACCTAGCGACAGTCTTTCGTATGATCCACTGAGAAGACAAGATGTCTACCTCCGTCAAATTAAATGTATTAAATTTTGTTTATTTATAAAAAGTTAATCATCAAGCGCATGCTTCGATACTAAAATTGTACACATTTGCAAAAGTGTACTTAATCATTTTGTCTTCTAAGTGGCTCATATTACAACTTAGTCTGCAAGCTTTTCAATCTACCATCGTACAAATCCACCACATTTCTTCTAACACTTCTGATTTTTCCTTTTATCTCGTAAATCCTATCGATCGCGATCCACGACTTTCTTCTACATGTGCGTGTTCGGCCTATTAATCCTGCAGTTCACTTTCCCGGTGTATCGGCTACGTGTTTTCGCGCGCGCGCACACTCCGTGTCCGGTAACAGGATCTTCGCGAAACGTTTCCTAGACGAGGCGAGATTTCGCGTGCGCCACGCGATTCGTAGCTACCGCTTGGCGTCCCTGTTTCTTTTTTTTCCCTTTTCTTTCCTTTCTTCCTTTTTTCCCCCCCTGTCACCTGCTCTCTCATCGCGCCTCTCTAGCGCGCGATCCTCGTCGCGTTGTTGGATCGGTGACTGGTGTGGCGTGAAACGCGAAACGAGGCGCCACACCGACCGCACTCCGACACCAGAGACTGTTTCGAGCACGACACCCGGTAGTGGTCGCGGTACTGGCTCGCTCACCTAGAAACCGTTCACGCGATCTTCGCTCTGACAGCGATCTGTTTACGCGCTCGCTCGCGCCACCGACAGACGCTCGCGGCTGGCCGACTTGGACGACTAGAGGCGTGTGTCGACCGATTTAGGCGCTCCCATCACGGAGACGTGATTATCGATGCCATGATCGCGGAGTATGGCTTTTTGGGTAGAGTGAGATTCAGAGAAAATTTTTTTCGAAATATCCTTTTAAGGGAAGTTGGAGAGAGAGAGAGAGAGGTCCGTTATCGATTTAGGTGGTGCTATGCCAGAGACGTGATTGTCGTTGCCATAATCGTAGCGCATACGGATTTTTAGACAGAGTAAAAGTTAGAGAATAAATTTTTGGAAATAATTTTCGAAGGGGAGTCGAAAGGAAAGATGTGACGACTAATTTAGGCACTGCCATGGCGAAGACGTGATTGACAGAGTAAAATTTGTAAAAAAAAATTATTGCCATGTCAATTATTTTGTCTGCTCACAAGGAACGTGTATGGTTTTCTATGATTTTTGAAGGGAAGATACGTGAAATTTGAAAATGTTCATTTTTGGGAAATCATGATCAAAACAGATTAGCTCGATTCGTTGCAATTTTCTTAATGAAATGGATGAAATTACTTCTTGCAAAACCATGTCTGCTATGCCAGAGACGTGATTGTCGTTGCCATAATCGTAGCGCATACGGATTTTTGGACAGAGTAAAAGTTAGAGAATAAATTTTTGGAAATAATTTTTGAAGGGGAGTCGAAAGGAAAGATGTGACGACTAATTTAGGCACTGCCATGGCGAAGACGTGATTGACAGAGTAAAATTTGTAAAAAAAAATTATTGCCATGTCAATTATTTTGTCTGCTCACAAGGAACGTGTATGGTTTTCTATGATTTTTGAAGGGAAGATACGTGAAATTTGAAAATGTTCATTTTTGGGAAATCATGATCAAAACAGATTAGCTCGATTCGTTGCAATTTTCTTAATGAAATGGATGAAATTACTTCTTGCAAAACCATGTGCAAAAAATGTGAAAGAATTTCTTTTCGCTTGATTTGAAAAATATTCTGAAAGATCTTGGAAATTCCTGTTTTAAAATTCCATTGAAGACTTTCAAGGATGTTTTACGAAATGTTTATCGTCAATGAAAGTTGCAAAAATTGTTTGAATATTATGCTCTGTCATTTTGTAACGTTGCTAAGGTATGCTAAACAAATATTACAGTCATCGAATAAAAATTTATTAAAAAATTAATAATATATT
>NW_017100942.1:292893-310569 GCF_001263275.1 Habropoda laboriosa
CGTGCAACCTTATTATTTAAAATATCCCTATAATATATTGAAAATTCTACAAAAAAGATTGCGTAAATTAGAAGAATAATTTAAAATTGTGTTATACGAGAGCTAATTGCAAGAAAGCGATGCTGTTAAGGCAGCACTCCGTACCATTATTGTCGATACTACCTATGCACACTGACGATCGATCTTCCTTCAATTAAGAAAGCTAATTTCTCTGCAAACTCGATCGATTCAATTACGATTCAATTACTCCTACAAAACTGTAGCCGAAGCGAACAAGACGAAACAAAAACCAAAGTTGACGTGATACGTAATACTCAGTTTCCTCATAACTAGTCAGACTTCCTTTTCTACCTCACCGTTTCATTTCCACGGCAAATTTATTTTACTGCGTTCCTATAAATTTCATACCACATTCAAAATTATTTACCAAATTCTTCAAATCAATCGACATCCGTCGTATCGATGAAAAATGAAATTTTTTAATTTTTGCAGAATCAGAAAGAAGCGAATGTTAAACAAATTTAAAGATTCACAAAGTATTCAGTATTAACGAGGGAATTTTGAAAATTGCAAGAAATCTAAAGTAAAAACGCATTTAACGTCGAAAACTTGTTAAGAAATCAGGGACAGTTTAATATTGAACAAGAATCTGAAAAGAAGAGAAGAGGAAATTTAACAAAATGAGGAAAACGAATTGAAGAATTCTTTATTAACATCCTAGAATCTTTGAAACTTTCAAAAAAGTCCCTCCATTTTCCCCGAAGAATTTTGCAAAACAAGGAAATCTTAATTAAATCCCGATCAAACCGGAATAAAAACAAAAAAAGACCACGAAGAAACACGAATTTATAATCTTTAAAAAACAAAATCTACCCTCTTATCTTTGTTCTCCAAAAATCTGAAATAAAAATCAATCAAACCAGAGCAGAATAAAAAAAAATCCCAAAGGAACACGAATTTAAAATCCATCCCATCTTTTCTCAAAAACTTTCACAAAACGAGAAAATCTCGAACGAACCCGGAACAAAACCAAAAGGAATCCCGAAGGAACTTGAAAAAAAAATGGAAAAAACGATCCCTGGTCTCCAAACGCCTCGAAAATTCCTTTTCCCTCCTTTCACTTATTCCCGCGTCGAGTTTCTATGATACGCATTTAATTCCCGGCCGTATCGAGATCTCTCGCCGCGATAACCTCCCCTTAATTTCACTCGGCCCGGATGATCGAGAGCCGCGTCGGTATCGATAAAACGTCCGGCGAAAATAATACTCTCTCTATCTCTCTAGCGCACCGAAATAAAACGTCCGAGAGAGAGCCACGCCTGTCTCGCGTTTTGACCCAACCCCCGTCCCTGTCTCGCATTTTACGCAATCCTGTGTGTGTGGCACCGAAGTGCATCACTAAAACCGTTGCGTGATTCGAACCGGGTGAAAGCTAGGAAATCGAACCAGTCGCTGATTTTTCACATCTTTCGTTTTTTTTCTTCCTTCTCTTCTCTCTCTATTTCCGAACATTTCTGATAAAGATTGGCCTGCGAGCGGGGCCCGCTTATTAACCTTGTCGAACGCCGAGCACAGCTTCTGAATAATAACTCGATAGTTAATGGGAGTGAATTCTGATAACGCGGGTATAAGATGCCGGACGCTTGTTCGAAAAGGTGTAGATCAGTGTTCTCTCTTTCTTTTCTGTAATTCCTTTACCCCGCGAGGATTTTATGAATAATTTATTATAAGGAAATATTCTCTATGTTAATTTATTCTTGCACCGCGATACACAGAGAAACGTGTAGGCGAGGCTGCGCGAGGAAGTAGGAGCGAGATAGTTTCTGTTGATTTGTGCGAAATGTTTATGTTATTCGATCGTTATTACCGCTTACAGCGTGTTTGTTTTAGAACGATGGAGACGTGTGAACGTGTGCTTTTTTCGGGTTCGTTTTATTTGGCTTGTTTGTCGAGGGGAATTTGTCGGCTAGGAATTGCAGATACTTTACGGAATAAGATTAAGCTTTGACGTACACCACCGGCCGAATGTTTGGAATCCACTGTGCATTAGAAGTTACACGAAAATTTTCAGGATAAAGTAAGCAATTTTAAGAATATTTTAACCAATTTTTCCTCGTTCAAGTCGATCGAAATAAGGTGACATACTATCGATCCCCGCAACATCGATTTCAAATCTATGAAAATTAGCAGCGGATTCAATTTGACCGTAAATCAGCAGGTGATTCGAAACTTTTGGCCGGTAGTGTTTGTTAGACGGTGAAATTAAAATTTGGCATTGAAGAAATTTTCACCACGAAGTTTGCCAGAAAAGATTAGAATGTGTAGAGATAACGAGACTCGGCATGTTTTTTTTTCTAAGTGTGAAAATAATAAATTTTGTTCCTTTTTTGGTGCCGACGAGAATTGTCGTCTGTGAATTGCAGGCATTTTATGAAATGCGGTTCAATTTCGATATACTTATTGCAAATAATGAATAGAATGTTTAATTTCAAAAGGAATATTTCCAAATTTAATATCGAACAAATGTCGACCTCGAATTTATTCGTGAAACCGTGTGCTGTAATTTGAAAAATTAGAGAGAATTGTCTGACATTTGTATAAAAAGAAAATTCACGAATTGCATCTATTTTTATTAATAATAATGTAAGAAATGCGAGATTCCGGCGGCGAAGTGGTGGCCTGGAATTTGTCACCCAGGAAGAGAAAGCGCGCGGGTACCTAAGGGTCCCATAAACTAAGCCCTTTCTCCGGAAAGTCGAACGAGGGGGCTCCAACAGTTTTTCGGAGCAACGTGGGATACGACGTGGAACGAACATTCTGGAAATAGGCGGCGAGCGAGACGGACGCCGGAAACCTTAAGAATCGCATAGGAATACAGAATAAATTATTTTTGGGATACCACACTATCCTGACTTTAGTTCTTTGTTTTCAAGTGGTGATTACAATAAGCACACGCCAAGTGTCAAATTTGCGAAATTTCTTTTCTTATCCTCGAGGCACACTCTCTCTCAGTTTCTCGTAAATTGCATTAAGCGAAAAATATAGCACGTAGCAGCGATAAATAAAAAGTTTCGTAGATAGTATTCCATTTCTACGACGATAGTGTTTGCAGAGTTTTACGAGCAGGCTGAAACAATCCATAAATAACTGGTGCAAGAGAAAACGAATTTTTCGCAAGCTTATCAGAGATGTTTGATACGACGCGAAAGGATCGTTTAACGGATCCGTCGAAAATTGACAGGAAAGATACGCGATTTCGCTTTCGTAGTTCGCAAGATCGCTGGAAAAGGGGGGAAACTCGATAATATTTCGTCTCAGCTCGTTCGTCATTCTATTTTTGCAAAGATTATTCCGGAATGACTCGCGAAAAAACGAGTGACTTACCGTGTAGGAGATTTTTCGAACGATCTTACCTGCGTTCGAAGCTTGTTTCATATGCAAATTTCGTGGATTTTTCGCATCTTTTGTGCGGACAGTGTGTCTGGAAGTACTCAACGGTGAATCGTAGCTTCGCGTGTTTTGTGTCGAAGGAGAGAAAGCTGGCAAACGGTAGTCCTTATCGTTGCAACTCGCGATAACCTCCCATTTCTAGCTCCTGAGAGTTCTTCGGAAAAATGATCCTCGGTGATTGATGGACCGCTGAACGCTCTTTGATTGCCCCTCAGTGGTAAATCACGGCGTGTAAGTCTCGAGAGGGTTAAATGGATGCTTCTGAGGCAATTATGACGAAAGAAATTTCTATGCTTGGGTGGTATTTCACTTTTCTTTTGTCGCTTTGGAAATCTGATCTGGATTTTGAGTTCTACGATATTTGTGCAGTGATCGATGGTTTGGACTAAGACTTTGGTTCAGAATTTTTCTTAATTGTAACCTCTGTTATTGTTATTTTAATTTTTCTTAGTTTGCATTTTTCTCACTTTGAATTTTCCTCATTTTGCGTATTTCTCACTTTGCATTTTTTTTTATTTTGCGTTTTGTCACTTTGCGTTTTCCTCACTTTGCGTTTTTCTCGCTTTGAATTTTCCTCATTTTGCGTATTTCTCACTTTGCATTTTTTTTATTTTGCGTTTTGTCACTTTGCGTTTTCCTCACTTTGCGTTTTTCTCGCTTTGAATTTTCCTCATTTTGCGTATTTCTCACTTTGCATTTTTTTTATTTTGCGTTTTGTCACTTTGCGTTTTCCTCACTTTGCGTTTTTCTTACATTGCGTTTTCCTCACTTTGCGTTTTTCTCGCTTTGAATTTGTAACTTTACGAATTTCTGAGTGATTCAATTAGTTATTAACTCAGTCTATATTGCTCTTGAGTGGTAAATTCCAGTGTATCCGCCTCGAGAATTAGTTTTCTTACATTGCGTTTTCCTCACTTTGCGTTTTTCTCGCTTTGAATTTGTAACTTTACGAATTTCTGAGTGATTCAATTAGTTATTAACTCAGTCTATATTGCTCTTGAGTGGTAAATTCCAGTGTATCCGCCTCGAGAATTAAATTTCACTGCTATTGGCGCCTATAGGCATTTTGAATATTTTCTCGCACAGTGCCCTTAGCGCCTATAGGCGTTTTGAATATTTTTCCGCGCTGACCTTGGCGCCTATAGGCGTTTCAAATATTTTCTCGCACTGCGCTAATGGTAATGCTTTTTAACGCATTTTCACCTTTAGTTTAACCCTAAATTTTCGCCCTTTGCACACTTCCATCAAAATTTAATAAAACACTAGACTATATTAAAAAATTCTTAGTCCTTTGGTAAACATTAAATATTGAAATGTATCACTTATTTACACATCAGAATTTCCTCGTGCAAATTGAAATCCATTAGAAAGTAATTTTCCATTTATACAAGTTTAAATCGGTATTTCTCCATTACCCGTTTCCTTATGTACATTTAAACGTTTCAAAAAGCAATTTTCCATTTATACAACAAATAAAATTCTACTCTATCTACTTCCCAAATGTAAATTTGAACGTATCAAAAAGTAATCTTTCTCCGTTTGTACGGCGAACTAAACGGGGCGTTTCATTGCTATCTGTTTCCGTATGTAAATCTCGTAACGTTAAAAAGTAGTTTCTCATTTATGCAATAAATTAAAACATTATTTCTCCGTTATTTATTCCCTGGCGTAACGAATACAAGCAATCTATACTTCGATCGAAATTTTCACATTTCTCGTAAATCTTTATTTTTCAAATTAATCCTGACACAATGTTCCACGATTCAGATCTACGTTTTCATGATTTTACGCGAAATTAAGATCATCCTAGCTTCTTCAATTTTTGAAATATTGGCTCTGAAATGAGAAAAGTTAAGAAAAATTGCTCAGATTTCATAAATAAAAAGAGAAGATTGCAATTTCTTTTATCTTTCCTTGAGATTCACAAAATTTGTCGGAATAATCAGAATTACAACGAAAAAAGTCGCAGAGGAGATTCTGAAGCGGCGATTTTGCGAAAAGAAAGTCGTAAGAAACTTGAATAATTCAGTAAAAATTTAGAATCCAGAATTACTCAATGAAAAAAAGTCACAGAAGAGATTCTAAAGGACTCATTTTTCACAAAAAAAGATTGAATAATTATTAACTGTATAAAAATTTAGAATCCAAAGTCACTCGACGAAAAAAGTCACAGAAGAGATTCTAAAGGAGCCATTTTTCATAAAAAAAGATGGAATAATTATCAGCTATGTAAGAATGTAGAATCGAAAATCACTGAACGAAAAAGGTCACAGAGGAGATTCTAGAGGAGCCGCTTTTCAAAGGAAAATCGTAAAAAGACTTGAATAATTTAGTCAAAATTTAGAATCCAATGTTACTCAACGAAAATAGTCACAAGGAAGACACTAGATTATGCATTTTTCACGAAAAGAAAAAAAGAATTGAATAATCACCAGCTGTGTAAAAGTGTAGAATTGCTAAATTAGAACAATGTGTGTTCGAAGGAAAAAGATTTTCACAGGCGTATCCTTATCCTGTTACAAAAGCAACGAAGGTGTAATTCCGCGTGAAATTGAATTTGACACGAATGCTTTCGCTTATCCGCGCGTAGAAAAGCCAGTGACACGTAGGTGAACCGGATATCGATATCCCTTATAGGCTGCAGCCCTGAAACAGGAATTTCCTGGGCGATCCCCATAGGAATGCGGATCGTCGTTAGCGAAGACACGTTTCCCACTTTTTTACACGTCGCTCGCGTTCCTGTATTCATTTACGAAGCTCTCTGCATACCGGCTAGCATCCGATGGATGATCTAACAGCCACGATGATATCGTCACTATCGTCGTTCTATGTTCTCTTTATTAAATCGTTTCGTATTATTTTCCATTTATTCCTATTTACAACTGGATCACTTTTCTCTACAATCGTTCGCTCTCTTCTTTCCCCCCCTTTTTTTTTTGCATTTTCAAGAAGGTGAATTTTGTAAATTTTAGGACCAAGTGAAACTATGCTTGTATCTTTGAATTATTCCCGCACCCTTTTTGCAAATATTTGCGTATTTTTGATATTTCAATGTTTGGAATTTTCGATGTAAATTGAATATTTGAAATTTCAGATGTCATTTGATATTTCGAGATTTGGAATTTTAGGTATGATTTTAATATTTGAACATTGAGAATCTTGGATGTAACTTTAATATTTAAATATTGAAAATTTTGGATATCATTTTGAATATTTTAATATTATGCATTTTAGATACAAATTTAATATTTTAATATTGAAAATTTAGACATAATTCAGGGACAGGTGGTATTTGTTCAAGGATCAGGCAAATTCGATCGTTTCAATTTGGAAAATTTATTACCGCACTTGTATACAAGCGGTGCAATTTGCTTTTTATCAGCGTGACTCGCGGTATCTCTCTTAAATCTCACTTCCTACTGCTATTGTTCCGATGATACGATATATAAGTGAGTTTCTCAATCCTGGTTATCTAAGTAGATATGCAAGACAAAGGATATAGCGTGTATTAGATGGGAGAAAATGTGTGCAGGAGATAACATAAATCTCTTATGACGAAGAAAAAATTGCGTTTCCTTTGTAATTCTTCGAGCATGATTCTACATATGCATAATACACGAAATATTTATCTTTCGTTACAATCTCTCCTACCACTCCCGCTGAAATCATTTTTCACTTGCTGTAACTTTTTCTTAAAGAAATTTTTTCAGAAAATTCACAACCTTTCGGAACTTGTGTGATTACCGAAAGAATAACCGACAGAAATCTCCCAAGTAAATAATTCTCATTTCAGAAACCCTGAACACAGGTGTCACGATAATTCTCTTCTTCGAGATTTCTCCATTATCTCTCTTATCGCCGCGTTTATCTTTCACCTTGTAGCGAAACTTACAAAACTTCAAGCAACGTAAGATACACCTTCGTTCACATAAAACTACAATTTAGTTTCGTTGCTCTCTTCATTGGAAGATCGATGAAAATTTAGCAGAAGTTGAATTGTACTCCGTGTACAAAATACGAGAATTCGTTGCAAAGATTCATCGTGTTGGATCATTTGTAGGTACGCTGGTTGATACGCGTCGTGAGAAACAGTTGGAGGAAGTTGGTAAACTGCTCGGCAACCTTCCACCTTTCAGAGGCTCAACGAGGTTCGTCATCAATCACCGAGGATTATCTTTCGTCACTGTGCAACCTTTTGTCTGCAGCTAATCTGGCTGGTAGATTAACGTCGAGATCGCGAGAGACGCCGTTTCATATTCGTCGACTGGCGTTTTTATCGCATCAAGTATCACTTAGGCTGAAGCAGATTCGCTCGAGTCGCGAGCGTTCGTTTCTGTGACGCGTGACAATTTAGCGGGTGAGGTTCTTTTCGTCGTTTCTTCGATCGCGACGATTTGTTCTGGTCGAAGGATTTCGATTTCTTCGCGTTTTATCGATTGCATTTCGAAAGGAGATATGATTTTTTTAAACTTTGGAATACGAAGGGAGAAAATTCTTTTGTCTGTCCATAAGGAACGTGTGGTTAAAATTCGGTTTCTGTCTTTTGCGATTTTTCAGAAAATTTTCATTTTCGGGAAATTATTTCAGACACTGTTACTTTCTTTCGTGTCTATTCACTCTGTTTAGTATCTAAGTGAAGATAAATCAAGAATTAGAAAAAAAACAATCCTTGAGGTCACGAAAGGGTTGAGAAAAGAGAATTTGATCTCAATTCAGTATCTAATTTACATAAATCAAAAATTCTTAAAAAGGAATCCTTGGGGTCACGAAAGGGTTAAGAAATCAAAAATTGATCTCAATTTGCTATTTAATCTAGCTAAATCAGAAATATCCTCGGGGTCACGAAAGGGTTAAGAAAAGAGAATTTGATCTCAATTCAGTATCTAATTTACATAAATCAAGAATTCTTAAAAAGGAATCCTTGGGGTCACGAAAGGGTTAAGAAATCAAAAATTGATCTCAATTTGCTATTTAATCTAGCTAAATCAGAAATATCCTCGGGGTCACGAAAGGGTTAAGAAAAGAGAATTTGATCTCAATTCAGTATCTAATTTACATAAATCAAGAATTCTTGAAAAGGAATCCTTGGGGTCATGAAAGGGTTAAGAAAAAAAAAATTGATCTCAATTTGCTATTTAATCTAGCTAAATCAGAAATATCCTCGGGGTCACGAAAGGGTTAAGAAAAGAGAATTTGATCTCAATTCAGTATCTAATTTACATAAATCAAGAATTCTTAAAAAGGAATTCTTGGGGTCACGAAAGGGTTAAGAAAAAAAAAATTGATCTCAATTTGCTATTTAATCTAGCTAAATCAGAAATATCCTCGGGGTCACGAAAGGGTTAAGAAAAGAGAATTTGATCTCTGTTCAGTATCTAATCTACCTAAATCAAGAATTCTTGAAAGAGGTACTATTATCACGATAGGGTGAAGAACAGAAAAATTCCTGAAAAAAGCACTATTATCCCGAAAGGGTTAAAAAACCGTAAGCAAGAGCATCGTCCCCCAAAAATGTCTCAGACCGAGGATTCCACAGCGCAGCCTCCTCCCATCGAAAGAGTACGTAGTAGTAGTAGCCTAGCTAGGTGGAACGAGGAAAAGTCGCGTGTTTCGTTTTGCAGTCGGCTCGAAACGCGGCTTTCGAGCGCGGTCGCGGTTTTCAACCGGCGAACCAGTTTGTCAGCCGAGCGGCGGCGAGCGTGGCTCCGAGGGATTCGCCAGCTGATATTTCGCGATAAGTTTATCGATGGACGATATTCGCGGCCGGACGCCGCCTCGGATGTATCTAAAGCGGCGATAACTCGTTCGCCGGGAGAGTGGTTTCACCAGCCCCGCGGCCAGCCAGCCTTCCTTCTAATCTTTATGAACTCCATTAAGACGGCCGCGCCGGCTACCGGTTGGGACGACGACGCTCAGCGCCTTGGCTGTGCCCTCGACCGAGCCAACGGACTCTCCTCCGACCGATTCCCCCCCCGGGAGGAAAAATCCCCCTGTGTCTTCGCGTAAATTTAATTAGTTGCCGGCAGAATGGCGAACGACCACGGGGAATCTGGTATTAATGGAGAGTTACGCGACGATTTCGTACCTGGGTTCTCGTTGTTCCATCTCTCGTATCTCTGAGGGGATTTCTTCGAGATTTTGTGGCGAATGTACGGGGTGGCTTGTTACTTGTGGTGCAAAGGGGAAGGTAGTGGTTCTGCGTGAGAAACTGGGTGGGAAACGCCGAATGAAAGTTTTTCGCGAGAGCCTTAGTTTTTGGGGGAAAGGGAATTTAAAAATTTGTGGAGTGAGTATGATACTGTTTTCAGAGATCTGGCGTATTGAATGTACTGGGTGTCGCGTAACTAGTGATGTAATTCTGCGTGAAGAATTGAATCGGAAACGTAGAATACAATTTTTTCACGAAGGCCCTAGATTTGGGGGAAATGGAATTTGAAAATTAGCGGAGTGCACATGACACTATTTTTAGAGATTTCACGTTAAATATACAGGATGTCGTGTAACCACTGGTGTAATTCTGCGTGAAAAATTGAACGGAATATATGGAATACAATTTTTTCGCGAGAACTTAATTTTTGGGGCAAATGGAATTTAAAAATTTGCAGAGTACGTATGACAGTATTTTCAGAGATTTGGTATATTGAATATACAGGGTGTCTAAGTAGCGGTGCAAGCGAGACATTGGTGGTTCTGCGTGAAAAATTGCATCGAAATTGTAGAATAAAATTTTTTCGGTAAGAAGTTCAGTTTTGAAGAAAATGAAATTTACAAATTCGTCGAGTATTATACGACACCCTGTATATACACTCGTGTTCGTAAGGATTAGGATATGTACCGAATATGAGGTGAACCTAAACAGTGGTTACAAAAATATTGAAATCCTAAAAATTGGGTTAATTTAAAATTGTGTAATATTCTTTGTAGGAATACAACGGGTGTTCTAATATTTATGAACGCTGGTTTGGATTTTTGAAGATTCTTAAATTTGTTATTTGATCGATATTTAACGTTTCACAATTTTTTTCCTGTAAAAATATGTCATTGAATGGATCAAAATTGACGAATGATTTATTTAAAAAAAATTAATCTTCGAAGTAGTCATTTAACTAATTTTTACTAGTTCCTAAAACATTTTTAGAATAGCATTGATCCTTTTCGTGTTTCGTAAAATTTGTCATTTATCAAAATGCTGTTTGTCAACAGAACACGTCTAAACTCACTTTAGTTCATACAACCTCAATATTTCAAACTCTTATTAATCAGAAAAACAAAAAGTTTCGTATTACGGAAAAAAGATAAAAATCCAACCTTTTTTTGTTACATTCAGTCGTCGATTAATCTTCAGTTCCGTCGATTAATTTACTTTTAAGAGATCAACTGTGAAAATCTGCGACTCGATCAGCGCGCAGATCGGTGGCTTGTTTCGAGGTTGCTATCGTGGATTTTTTCCGTGTAGCCTTCCGAGGTATTTTCACGGTGCTCTTTTTGAGCGACGTTGGTCTGAGCTGGATAGGCTGCGCGCTCGCGCGCAGCTGGCGCCAAGTAGAAAGCACGTGTCTCGCGCAAATGGAGGAACAAGTCGCGTCGCGAGATATGTAGGTGAACAATGTTTTGATACCGGCCTTTGAGGGTTTCAGATCGTGGTTATGGTTTCTGGAGTCCTGTGGCGAGCAGCTAACGCAGCTCGAAAAACCTTGGGATATTTTACAAATTGTTTAAAAAACATCCGGTGCATACTTGCGTATCTACTTTGTTTCAAATTTTAGGAATTTTCTTTTCTCAAATTTTAAGAATTTTCTTGAGATATTTTACTAGTGATTTAAAAAGCATTCCGAGAATACTAGCGTATCTATTTTATTTCAAATTTTCTTTTTCGAATTGTAAGAATTTTCTTAAATTTTCTTTTTCAAATTCGAAGAAATTTCTTTTCTCAAATTTTTAGAATTTTCTTGAGATATTTTACTAGTGATTTAAAAAGCATTCCGAGAATACTTGCGTATCTATTTTATTTCAAATTTTAAAAATTTTCTTTTCTCAAATTTCAAGAATTTTCTTAAATTTTCTTTTCTCAAATTTCAAGAATTCCCTCGAAACGTTCTACAAATGACTTAAAAACCATTCCACGAGTACTTACGTACCTGTTTCATTTCAAATTTGATTTTCCAAATATTTCCAATTTTCCAAAGAAATCTGTTTCCCGAATTTTTCTCAATTCGAACCAGTAATCCCCCGCTTAACCTTTCCAACCGTAAATCGTCGTATAAACATCACAGAAGCACGGAATATATCTTTTAATAGAATACATATTAATTACCGTATTAGATTCCAATGTAAAATGTTTCTCTAACAAGCTGGTAATTGAATAAGTTTAACAAAAAGTGTAGTCTCGGGTTAATTATTCGTTTCCTGTCTTTAATCAAGATTCCCTTCTACGCACGAACACAATAAGACGAGCTTCTAATCTTTTCGAAGAAACTATCTCCAACGGTTGGACGTCGAAGCGCGTACGTTTGATATCAGACCACCAGACACCACCTAATTCTCCAGTTAAACGAGGAGATACGAGCGAATCATTAACTCTTATACACGTGATTAATCAAGAGATTAGCCATGTGCGCGTTTCCTACGTCCGAGCTACATAATTAAGACGCTTCGTGGAATTGTTCGAATTCTTGAGGAGGAACCAGTTCGTGTCTCCTTGTATCGAGCTGCTTTTAATTCTATGAATAGAAACGAGAAATTAGAAAGTAAAGGAATTTTAACCGCGCTAAGTATTCGTTTACTTGCACCGATCTGTTTCACTGCTTTTTTCCAAAATCAACTCTGCGCTCGAACGTTCGAAACGTTCGCGTTGGACCTGTGTGAAATTACCTTTTTCACGAGGATGCAGAGCGGTAGAGTATGCTTTTACTTTCGTTTCGCGGAAAATTAATTGAAATTCTTGATTAAGGTGATTACTTTATTTCACGTTTTCAAGGTAACTTATTCTCCCGTTTTTTAAATAATTTATATTCAAAATGATCGATGAGTTTCAAACACAGTTTCTTTCAAATCAGTAGCTTTTTAAAAGATAAAAGAGTCTTGGGTAGAAAGGGTTAATTCTTACATCAAAGAAGTCACAGCTAAAATCTTCCCTTTTTTTTCTGTTCACATTCGACATCTCACACGTCAATCTCCTCTTAAATTTCTTTTAAACTACTGGCTCCTTCTAACGAACAAAAATCCTCGAGTGCATAGAAAGGGTTAACAAGTCTCCAATCTTCGTTAACTTTTTTGCTGATGTTCTCCCTTCTCTTTGTTCACAATCGACATCTCGCGCGTCAAACTCCTCTTAAATTCCTCTCAAATTACTCGGCTTACTGGCTCTAAGGGGAAATATTCTCAAGTAGAAAGGGTTAACTGTTACATCAAACGAGTCTCCAATCTCCACTAACCACAGCTAAAATTTTCCCTTTTCTTTATTAACAGTCGATATATCCCACACATCTCTACAGGTCCAAGCACAATTTTGCCCAAATTACAAGCTCTCCCTGTCTAACGAAGAAGAAAGGGTTAAATTTTAGGTGGAACAAGCCTGCACTCTCCATTAACTTCTGCGAACACACTCCCTTTTCTCCGCTCACAATCCACATTCCGACCGATGTTCCGCTGCACCTCGACAAAGAGCCATCGTTTGGTCGAAGAAAGCTATAGCGAGGGAAAATCCCCTTAGCGTGCCGGAGCGCCAGTTAATCGTCGGATCATGCAAGTTTCCAGGCTGGGTCGAGTCAGAGCCGCGCGGAATCCCCGCGATGCCCCGGCGATTTGTACGAATCCCGGGTGTAATCCGTTCGTCGCGCCACGACTCTTGTTCATCGTGGTCGTTTAAAAGGTCGGACTCGTCGTTTCGCCAGCGAGGCGAAATGTCGAGCCTCTCCCCTCGACCAGTCATCCTTCTTCTTGCACGAAGATATTCAATTTTCCTACCGTTCTCGCTTCTGCTTCTTCTTCTTGTTGCTCGAGAAGGGAAGGATGACGAACCAAGTGGTGAAAGAGAAAGAGAAGGAGGAGGTGAAGGAAGGTCTGATCGTGAGAGAGCGCGGGAAACGACAGGCGAGGCTCTCGAATCTAACGCCGTTCGTCGTAAAGCAACGGATCGTCTTGTATAAAATAAAAGGGGACAGATTAACGGCCGTGAACGTGGGGGCCTCGTGCATGCATATAGGAGGACTCGTGCGCGCGATTAGACGTGTGCATGGCCCTCCCACGCGCCACTCTCTCTCTCCTCTGTCTCTCCCCTTTATATCTCTCTTTTTCTCTGCTCTATCTCTGTCTCTCCCCTGTCTCTCCTCTTTATATCTCTCTTTTTTCGTCTTCCCTACATACATATCTATTTTTCTGTCCTCTTTCTCTCTCCTCTCTATATCTCTCTTTCTCCTTCTCCTCTCTATCTGCGTTTATTCCTCTCCGTCTGTTCGTCTTTCCGTTCGACGCTTCGAGAGTATCACGTGTTCCCGCGAATTTAATTGCCACCATAAATATCGTGGGCCTTTCCTGGCCGAGCAACGCTGAAATACGACGGAGGATCCGCTCTGAACCCCTTCCGCTCTCCAAGTTCTCCCCGCTGAGGGTATCCAACCAGAGAGAAAAAGTGGATCGTTCTGGATCGTACAGAAGGTGGGTTTTGATTTCGATCAGCGTGTCGGAGCTTTCGCACACTTCGCTTTTCTAGTTGGACTTTTGGTTCATTGGCTTTAGGACACTGTGTTCCCCGTTTTCATCTTCCAAGATTAACCAAGAGAAAATTCAAGAGTTTGTCTGAAACACGTATAAATAACTCTTTGCGCAATAAACTATATTTAACAGTATTTCCTTGCAGAGAGATTAAAACGACACTCTGGACAATTATAAATGCTTTATCCAGGTCTGGCGAAACTCCAGTGACTCGCGTTCTCTCGACAATCTTTACGACCGCGTTCGCTAACCTCCCTTCATTTCCGTTCGAACGGAACACACTGTTTGCCAAGAAGTCGTGACCCGTCCACTGGCTTCGATTCCCGTTTCGCGGACCTTGGCAGCTTCCGTTCATCCGTGACGACCGGAAGCCCCGGAAATTTACGGATTCCATGTGTTGCGAAAGAAGCGTTCCCTTGCAACTTCTTATGCACCGGTCTCGTTCATTTCCTTTGTAAGAAATTGCAAGACTCACGACAGTGAGTATGTGTTCGCACACGTAAATTTACACGAAAATCGGTAAATAGTTCAGAAGAAAAATTCACGAAAAAGTAACGAATAATATTAAGTAAGTTGACATTTTTCAAATTTATTCACGCAGTCAAATATCTCACTTAAAAACACGTAATTCTTCCATTTACACCGTTCTTCTATTTCTAACAATATTTAAGATATTAAACGAATTACGTTTTGGGGCATTGACCAGTTTACACCCTCAACTTTGATGCCAATTTTCACCCCTCCACAGTGTGTCGTTACAAAAATAAAAAAATACGTGTCTAATATTTTTTCGAGAACTGTTACTCCTCGAAATTTCATCAAAATCCACGAATTTCCCTTATCGCTGTAATTGAAAAGTGGATAGACACTCGTAAAAATCAGTGAAATTCACTTGTCGCTGTAATTAAAAAGTGGGTCACGTTAAATTTAGCTTAAAACTCATCAGTTCACGTCGTTCCTCTATTTCCGACATTATTTGAAATATTAAACCAACTTTGTTTACACCCTCAACTTTGATGCCGATTTTCACCCCTCCACAGTGTGCCGTTACAAAAATAAAAAGCATACGTGTGTAATATTTTTTCGAGAACTATCGCTCCCCAAAATTTCATCGAAATCGGTGAATTTTCCTTATCGCTGTAATCAAAAAGTACACGAAACATTTTCACATTAAATCTTCCTTATCAAAACTCAAGCAAAAATTGTCCGTATAATTCCAAATAATTAAACCAACCGAAAAAAAACATTCCCTGTTACAGAGAGGTGTGCGTGGACGAGGGCCAGCAGTTGTCACTCGCGCACGGATGCCAATTCTACGAGGTGAGCGCGGCGGAGAGTCCCGCGGGCGCGGCGCTGGCTTTCCAGGCACTTCTTCGCGAGGCGAGGTCTGTACAATTGCTCCGGGCGCTACCGATCCGGCGAAAACTCGGCGTGCATTCTGTGTCGAGGGTGCTCGGCACGATCTTCGGCAAGAACACCACGAAAGACCGGAAAAAGAGGCCCTCGTTGAGCATATGACGCCTCCTCTGCGCCCTCCTCCTCGGAGGTCGTGACGAACCCGGCAGGAGAACCGACGTGGTCGTTCTCAGCAGCAACGTCTACACGAACCGCTGACGAGGACATGAAAAACGATTGTCTGACCAATTTTACCGAACCGTTCGCACAGAGAATGAGAAGAGATTCTCTTGGTTTCGACGAAACGAGAGAGACGATGGAACGAGATGCAGACGAAGAAGTTTTCAGTGTCCTCTGGACGCAGCTGTTCCTGTGATCTATTCGAGACGTCCAGAGGAGAGAAGGGGACGATGTCTCAGATGGAGAGGTAAAGAAAAATTTGAAAAAACAAAATCTATCATCTGCTGGAAGAAGAAGAAGCAGCTTCGAATTGCAAGCATAGAGGGGAGAAAAGTGTCTTTTTTCTTTCTCATTGTTTTCCCAACGAAACGAAGCAACGTCGTTTGTGATTGATTGGAGAGAAAGAGGGTGGCAAGAACTGCGTGAGATCTGACTCGATTAGAGACGTTTTCGTTCGGCATCCGGCGGAGACACTCGTGAGAACAGTGGATCGAGACGAGCCGTGTGAAAGATATTCCGTGGAAATGACGACGGGCGGCCATGGTAAAAATTGAAGACATTCGGAACGTTCAATGTGGATTATTTTCGTGTGTCGTTTTGCTTCGTGCAAATTTTTCTCCCCGTTTGTTCTTCTCTCCTCTTTGTGTTCTCGTTTTTTATTTTTCCGGAGAGATTGAAACTCGTCCTCTTCGAGGGTGCACACACCCTTTGTCGGAGTTTTGGGCGACTTTTAGAGAGGATGCTGTACGCGCGTGCGACTGCTGTTCCTGAACGTTGTAGCTTTAAGCGTGACCGGAAATCGAGGTGAATCTCATCAGGGCGGTGGTTGGGATCGATGACTGGTGAATTTGGCGAGCTATAGTACTTTTCTCGTTCTTCGGCATTTCTTTTAATTGTTTATTTTGCTCGAGTGAAATGAAGAAAATTTTGTCGATTTGGGAATATTGGTAATATTTTTCTATTTTCGAGAAATTTTACTGGAAAGTACTGTAATTTTCTATTTTCTCTTGTGATGTGCTTGCATTGTCTTCTGTATACATTTTTGAGTATTGGGTATTTAGTTGAAAAGGCTTCATAGAAATTGTTCACTTAAAACTTCAAACATTTTCCGATATACTCGGTTGCCTTTATTTTTTAGTACTGAGTATTTAGTTGAAAAGGGTTGATTAGGGTAATTTTCATAAGAATTACTTTTCCCTATTTTCGAGTATAAATTCTTCACTTTCCAATCTCTTTTTTCCGTGCTTTCGATAAATGTGAAAATAATAATGTTACATATAGTAAATACATAATTGCATTATGTCTATGAGAACGTTTTAATGCAAAATTAGCGAACAATAATCGTACAAGATGGAAGAAAATCGAATGAAATTATTCGATAAGCGTGAATGGAGGAAAGTTCAGCTTGGACAATTTCATGCCTTATGCAGGCATCGAAGTCACCAGTGTTCGCGGCGTTCCCAACGCTCGTGTCGCTTCTCGAATAGATATTCGCAATCTCGAGAACTCGCTTGACCTTTTAAGAACATACTGTAACAATGAAAAATCACCAGTCGAGCCTGATAAATACGGTTGACTCTTGAAATCGATAATTACCAAAGACAAGTCGCGTTTAACTCGGCGATTTCCAACTGTCGCGGCGCAACCACGATTAAACAGCCGACTGTGACGCGTCCAGCCATTAAAAAGAATCGTAAAACGGCGGATTAATGTCTTCCACCATAAAGAGAAGTATCCCTATAAAATTACCGCTGTCAATTTTCTCCTCGATCGTATAAAACGAATCGGGAATTTCTAATTACTCGCCGTCCTGCTTGACTGAAAGAATTAGAGAATTACTTAATAAAAAAAAGTTCCCCGGTTTCGTATATCTTTGGATATTGAAATATTTAGAGAAATTCACATTGCAATTTAATTTTCGTTCAAATTTTTCTTTTC
>NW_017100942.1:311292-311603 GCF_001263275.1 Habropoda laboriosa
TCGGAGATTTGACTCACAGAGATGGAAAAGTTTTCAATTTTTGTATTAAAAATTACACTTTTCACGATCAAAGGCTCGTAAAATAGGAGATCGAGCGAGATTTCGAGGTCTGGACGCGCGACACACGCCTGATGAGAGGATTCCGCGTTTCACGCGTGATATTATTGTTCGCAGCTCGGTTTGCCACCGAGAAACGCGACAACCTTTGCCGATTCTGAGCTCGTTTCTCCGTTACGGAACCGGAAACGAGCCCTGAGCGCGGGGACTGGCGCAGCGTTCGAAACGAAAACCCGATAGTCTTTCAAATTTCG
>NW_017100942.1:311676-316186 GCF_001263275.1 Habropoda laboriosa
ATGTCTTCTAGCGAATAGAAGAGTGTACCTTATTTTGAGCGATTGAGGCGCGTGAATATTGTGGAATCAGCCGACGGTCGTGAAACGAGCAGAAGTTGTTGAGAAGTTTGTAGAAAGAAAAGAAAATGGAGGAAAAGAATAATCGCGATCGCGGAGCAAGCGTCGAGCGTCGCCTTCGAGATTTTATTTTACGTTTACGAGCAGTGTTCGAATGTTTAACCTTTAATTTCCGGTGACAGAAGTTTCTTGTTTTATACAAATTCGTTTCTCAGTTGTTAAATTATTTAGTAGAAATTTCTCGTCTCATCCAAGTGAATGAAGATTTGTTAATTAAATTTTGAGACATTTATTTCTGAGTTGATAAATTATTCGACAGAAATTACTCATCTCACATGAGTGAATGAAGATTTTTAAATTGATTGAATTTTGAAAAAATTACTTCTGAATTATTGAGTTATTAATTTCTTCGCTTTTTTTTTTTTTTTTAATTAATAGTAGAGGATAGACCAATGATAACTGTGTAACTTTTTGAGGCAAGTGTATATTCAAGATGCAATTATACATTTTTTAAATAAAGTATTAAGTATTTTTTTTTTGGTTTGGTAGTAAAGTGTTCGAAAAATGAGCATTTCACAAGATACTACGAATTTTTCAGCGAACGTTCTACTGTCTCATAAGCATTTCACGAATCGTTTCCTTGTATTTAATCAAAGACACAGGGTGGCCGTATAATAATTAACTTTAAGCCATTGTTTACAGATAGCTCATAATCCTATGTTTAATTTAATGCATTTTATTCTGTAAGTAACCTCATATCGAAGAATTCTCAGTACCTCGTTGAATGTTCAATTTCCCAACATTTTATCTCTCGATGAAAAAGAAAACGAAATTGCATCTTGTTAACTGTAAAAGAAATTAAGAGGAATTTCTGTGAAACACAGAAAACTGTCACCAAAAGGTTAACGTTCGAATTAATACTACAACTAGAAAACTTGAAAATTCACATTTACTGCCATGAAGGCATTCTGAAAAATGAAAAGAAGAAGAATATCTCAAGTGAGACTCGAAATCTTCGAACAAGGACAAACTTTTGAAAACTGCTCGAATGAATTTTTTTCAAAACTGATGAATTTCAGGTGTCACTACTAAAATTTGCAAAAAGAAAAAAAAATAGATAAAAGTCTACCAAAAGTAAAAAAAGAGAAATATCTCAAGTGAATTCAATAAAAATCTTCAAAAGAGATCAAACTTTTGAAAAACGTTCGAATACATTTTTCCCTGCTAAAAATTCCAAAAAAAAAAAGATAAAAGTCTACGAAAATTAGAAAAAAGAAGAATATCTTCAAAAGTCTTGAAACAAGATCAAACTTTCGAGTACATTTTTCCCTGTTAAAAATTCCAAAAAAAAAAAGATAAAAGTCTACGAAAATTAGAAAAAAGAAGAATATCTTCAAAAGTCTTGAAACAAGATCAAACTTTCGAGTACATTTTTCCCTACTAAAAATTCAAAAAAGAAAAGATAAAAAAAACCGTTGGAACGAATTTTCCTCGAACCCGCAGACCCCAATTCGACCCGTCTAATTCTAGTATTAAGCGAAACGACTAAAGAAAAACCTCGAATCGAAAGCACCAGAAACGAAAAAATCGAGCGAACTACCGTTCTCTACTTTCAACTCTCACTGTTTCCGACTGTCAGAGTTCCAAGTTAAAAGAGGATACCCTTAAAACGAGACGCGGGTCTCCGTTCTCGGGATCGAACTTCCGGCTTCCGAGTAATCGATTCGACAACCTTAATGTTCCTACTGAAAGATAGCCTAAGTGTACATAGCGCACATACATTCGCCGAGTGTGTCGAACTCTCGAGAAGAAGAAGAAGAAGAAGAAGAAGAAGAATACTCGAGGATTCGTGAGATAATGAACAATAAGATTCGTAAGAACGAAACAAGTAACGCGAAAAGAGGGGGGGGAAAAATGAATCTGTGGCGAATCTCGCGAGCCATTTTTTTTGTTTTTTTTTTTTTTCATCGATCATCGTTCTCGCTGGCTCGTCATCTCGTTTTGCGCGACCGTTGCTGTTCGTTTCCTCTTCGACGACGAATACAGTTTATTGTCCACTGGTTGGTGGAGATTGTTTTTGTAAGGAAAGAAGCAAACAGAAAAAGAACAATAACGAGATGAGAGAGGAGAAAAGGATCGTTTCTTCTTTTTTCGCTACGGTTATAGAGTTAAGCACGCGACTTTTCGTCGAGTTTTAAGGTTCTTAACCGATTTGCATCCGTATGCGGAATATTCCGCACACGGCGATCGTCACCTATCAAAAGGCGCGGACTGTTCCGCGAGCCGCGACTTTCGTTTATCACCGGACGCGGAATATTCCGCCTTGAACATTTTGTATCACCCGCACGCGGTGATACGGGCCGACTGTCGGTTGAACGCCGCTGATGTCTGAACTCAGTAGCACAGGTAGAGTCGTGATGCAAATGGGTTAAGAGTTAAGTCATGTTGTACGTATAGTTCTTTCAGTGCCTTTCGTACTTCGTCTCCGGTGTTGAGTGCACGAGAGTTCATCTGGTCTCGCGATCTTTCGACCTTTTCCCGTCTTTTACCGAGGGCTTTTTTTCTCGTTTCATGGGCGACGCTGGAGGACGATGTGAACAGAGATGTGTACTGCGTTTCGTAAATGTGGATTTGTCGCGAAGATTTGGAATTTTATGTGATTAGCTGGATGAATGAAAATTTGAAGTTTAGACGGTTCGAGGGCGAAGAAATAGAAGGTTGCAACTCTGAAATTATGCCGTGCGTGAAGATATTTGCAATGTAGGGAAGATAGATTTTTTTGTGCGACAGGAATTTGAATGAAAATTTCATTTTGGCTGGTTTGAGAGTCGATTCAGGGCGAAGAAATGAAAGGTTGAAACTCGGAAATTATGCTATATGTGAGTATATTTGCAATATAAAAATCAGATAGAGTTTTCAAAACCTGCATAAACGTTTAATTTTGAAAATTTCATTTTGGCTCGTTGGAGGTTCGATGAAAATTAAAATTACCACACTGTATGTGAATATGCTTGCAATGTAGGATCAGACAGATTTTTTAGAACGTATACAAGCATTTGGAATTTTGTGTGATTATGATTTGAATGAAAATTTCATTTTGGCTCGTTGGAGGTTCGATGAAAATTAAAATTACCACACTGTGTGTGAATATGTTTGCAATGTGAGATCAGACAGATTCTATAAAAGGTGCATAAATATTTGGAGTTTTATGCGATAGCAATTGTAACTTAATTTCAGCTGTTTTGAGAGTCTAGGATCAGACAGATTTTTTAGAACGTATACAAGCATTCGGAATTTTGTGTGATTATGATTTGAATGAAAATTTCATTTTGGCTCGTTGGAGGTTCGATGAAAATTAAAATTACCACACTGTGTGTGAATATGTTTGCAATGTGAGATCAGACAGATTCTATAAAAGGTGCATAAATATTTGGAGTTTTATGCGATAGCAATTGTAACTTAATTTCAGCTGTTTTGAGAGTCTCTAAAATTATAGTAAATGTGCATATATTTGCAGTGTAAGAACGTGTATCAAAAAATACGTGTTTTCCCCCTGAAATGTTAGTCCAGAATCAGATAGTATAATTAAGGAATGATCGTGTGTACGAAACGCAGTATAAAAGCTACTATCCAAAAGTTTGCCAGATAAACAATTACCTTTAATATTGAGCAAAAATTCCCATTAATACGGCGAACATATTAGAAACTAGAGACTATCTTGGTGTTTGCAAGCTGTGAAATAATAATCGCAAACTTTTGGACAGTAGTAGGCATACTTTTTTACTTTCGACATTTTTCATTTTTTGTATTTTTGTACCTTCGCTGGGGATCACGGTACACGAGGGAGATGTTCACAGTGCGAAAATTCGCGAAACGAGAGAAAAACTAAAGAACAGCACGAACGAAAGGAGAAATATTTGTAAATATAGTAGCACGAGTTATATCGATGATCTCTGAACGGACGACGAGCTTAAACATTGACAGAAAAGAAGGGGAAAAGGTTCGCTCGCGGGTGCCAAACCTAACCGACGGATGAGAAGAAAGTATGTGCTTCCAGAGCGTGCCTAAATAAAAGAAAGAAAAGAAAAAAAACAGAAAAAGAATGAAAAATCGATACATTCCAAAAGTGTGCGAAATCTACGAGGTTTAAATCTCTATTAAACGGGCGTGAGAGTGTTTGTTAATTAAACGCGGTTTTCCCAATTCTGGCCGAAATATCGATCGCTGTATTTTAAGTGCTAGTCACTTGTTATCGTAAATTGAGAAAGAATAAAATTCTTTTGTTAAAAAAAAAAAAAAAAGAAAAAACCTTCGGTGAATTTTCATTTCTGCCCTCGTCGATTTTCCTTCTCTTTTCCCCTGCGGTGTCTCTTCCTGTTTCGTATCACGCGAGCTACGTGGATTTTTCGCGGAACTCAAAGGAGCCACTTTCTCTTCGGGATATCGATTCATA
>NW_017100942.1:316227-336804 GCF_001263275.1 Habropoda laboriosa
GTTCTTTTCTTTTTCTTTTTATTTCTTCTTCAAGTTTTCTGTCGTTTCTTTTCGGTTTAATTTAAGAGGGACTGCGTCCGCCGGGACAATGCTTCTTCGAGGAAGCTAATTCACGGTCGACCAGTTTGGCCGGGGAATTCTTCTGTACGGTAAGTAATGAATGGTTACTTGAAATTACTAGAATCTTTTGTGTGCTGGGACATGGCCGATTGACTTTCTCTCGGGACACGGGTTTTTAAAAGGCGCACGCAGTCGAGGCATTGTTCGAATTGCGAAACGGCTCTTTTCGCAGGCTTCGAAGGAATATTGTTTAATGATTCTGTTAAGGCGTATCCTGTAGCCGGATTTATGGCAGCGAGTCAAGTGGTCGCCGTCGCGGGCAAATATCGCTTTCTCAAAACACCACAAGTGTTTGTTGCGTTGCCTGCGACACTTAGTCCCTAGGAAGGGAAAAATAGAAAAGTGGCCCACGACTTTTGCCAACGTCGACGGGCCACTTGACTTTAACGAAGCCTAGAAAAGCGGAGATTCCACAGGATTTCCCGGTCGTTGTTTACCCCACCCTAAGATAACGCGCTAAGGGCGAAATGGAGGGAGGTTGCGATGCACCGGAGTAAACTGATTGGTGATTTAGAAAAGGAAAAATCACCAATCAGGGTGTTTTTAGGAAAATAGGAGTCTTCTTCGAGGGAAACCGCAGAGACTCCGGCAGAAACACTTGGCCACTCGCAAGAGAAACACCTCTCACTTCGTAGTAGAATTTATATCTTGAATTAGTTGTAGAAAATAGAACATAAAATAAAAACTTGGTGTTTCAATCAAGAAACTGGTCCTTCGAAGCCTTAGAACATTAGTCGGCACACAAGTGCAAAAACCGGCAAAGCTTGAACGATCGAAAGATCAACCGCAAGCCCTAACAGATTCTTTGGGGATTTTTGTAGTTTTCTTTGGTCGAGTCGAATTTTTAGCGCTCTTTTTTTCGCTAGTTAGAAGAATTGTTGAACAATTTTTGTTAAGCTAGTTTGAGAGAGATCGGTTGATTCGTTGTTTAGAAATCGTGGCGGTCGGTTTGCGAAATACAGTTTCGAGAAGAACGCTTTTAAAGTTTTAAGTAACTTTGTCATTTCGTCAATTTCTGATATAGAATTTTAGGGAGCAACTTTCAAAATGTTAGAAGTTTAGAAAATGGAATGAAAATGAGAATAGTTTTGCTTTGCGTTATTGAATATTACACGTAAATTTCTCGAACGTAGATTTAGCAAGCTACTTTCATGATATTATATTTCGAAAAGATGGAATAAAGTGGAATGAATTTTTTGACCTCTCCAGATGAGAATACCATTTTAATTAAATTAAATCGCGCTTCTGCATTTCGCGATTAAACTTACGCGAAACCTATAATTGAGCCTATTTTCGGAATGTTACACTGGAAAAAATGGAATTCAAAAGAATCCAAATGAGAGTACCATTCTAATTAAATTATCGTATATTTCACGAAAATCGGTAATCAACACTTTCGCAAAATTCGCCGCAGAAAACGTTCCGCCTCGAAAGGAGTAAATAAAAAGTAAATAAATAAACAGCTAAAACTGGCTGGTATCGTTTAATATTCCATCTCATTTACCACTATAAACGTCACCGACGCGAAACATCTCGGGGAGCTTAAAAAAAACACCATCCCATCAGAAAGACGCCACACTCTCTTCAATCTTCGGCCTCGCGCGAAGCTCGCGAGTTCTTAAAAGAAGAAGAAAAAGAAAGAAGAAGCGAGAGTCTGGTGGGTGATGTGCAAAATTAGACGATTCCCGCTGTCGGGATGCAAGATGACGAGGCGCACGAGAATCAACAACGATGGACTGACCGAATAACTAGCGATTCGGGCCAAGGTTTCGGGTGCAACACGTGTTTGTCAGCCGTGATACAGAAATAAAATACGGCCGCCGACGACGACGACGTTGCTCCCGGCGCGTGCATTCGCTCGCAGCGACGCCGCGATAACTCGTCGCGAGCAATATCGTTTGTCAATGAAACCACCGGGGGGGAAAAAAGGACGAGGGAGAGGGGAGAGAACGAAACGGGGCAGAAATAAGCGGAGCCAAACGTTTCGGCTTCCCCGCTGCGTGAATCACGGATCGTTAATAAATTTCAGGGAAAAAGAAGTGCTCTCGCATCCGGCGCGGCGTCCCGCGAGCTCGTAGAAAAAGGGGGAAAACGAGCTGTTCGTGCGTGTCGATGGTGGATGCAGTTTTGTGGGATGGAGAGGAGAGAGTGAGGTGATGCTTCATCTACGATGAGATTCAGTAGCGGTGGTAGAAAAACTGTAGATGGTCTTTTTTTTCCGCCCCGCTTGAGGATTGCGCAGATTTTGGGGAATTGGAGAATTGGAGATTTTGGGAATCGGAGAATTGGAAAACTGGAGAATTGGAAAATTGGAGAATTGGAGCATTGAAGAATTGGGGAATTGGAGAATTAGAGAATTGGAGAATTGGAAAATTGAAGAATTGGAAAAATGGAGAATTGGAGAATTGGAGTATTGAAGAATTGGAGAATTGGAAAATTGGAGCATTGGAAAATTGAAGAATTGGAAAATTGGAGCATTGAAGAATTGGGGAATTGGAGAATTAGAGAATTGGAAAATTGGAGCACTGGAAAATTGGAAAAATGGAGAACTGGAAAATTGGAGCATTGGAAAATTGGGGAATTGGAGAATTAGAGAATTGGAGCATTGGAAAACTGGAGAATTGGAAAACTGGAGAATTGGAAAATTGGAGCATTGAAGAATTGGGGAATTGGAGAATTAGAGAATTGGAGAATTAGAGCATTGGAGAATTGGAGACGCTAGTTTTCATGTGTTTCCGCACATCAAGTGCGTCGTAAGACAAAAGAACGAACACTGAAAATCTTAAGAAACTCGATAAAAGAAAGCTTCTACAGAAGAATAGAAAAATATTTCAACCCTTTCGCTAATTTTGGCACCGCCGGTCGTTCAACCTGTTAACGAATCTAGCAACAGACTAAACGAGAAGTTGGAAGAGTAGAGGCTTCCAAGATGCTGCCTATTACGGGATAACGTGACCAACGCCGGTAAAGTTGCAATTTCGCGGGCTGAAATACGCAAATTGGAGTGGTTGAGGAGCGTCGGGGCGACATCGTGCCCTCGCCGTCGTGGAGAGCGCCGTTTCGTGGCGATAAATCGAGAGCGGGCATCGTTTTATCGGCACGCTCCGATCGTTTGTCTTCTCCGGGGACAAAATGGCGGAGAGAGGACGCGGTAATATGAGCAGCCACGGCCCCGCCGAGAATTTTCTAGCGGACCACTGGAACGAGTCCAGGCACCCCTGGAAATTCTAAACCCGATCACGTTTTCAGAACTTGTATCTTGTCGCTTCGGTGACGTTTAGAAAGAGCGGCGCCGTCTCAAATTGGAAAATCCCGAACGGCAATTGCTATTTCGACGATGTTTGGCTCCGGTGAAAGTTAACGCGTGTGTGATACTTTTCGTCGGATTTCATTCATTTCTGGAGAACAGTTTCTACTCGGTTGTTTCCTCGAGTGTGCTCGCCAGTTTGATAAACGCGGTGTCGAATTAACCGCGACACTGCAGAGTTTCTCTTAACCTTAACGGCGGTTTCATGAATTTGTCTGATTTTTTGGAATTTACTATTTTTATTTTCTGTTTCTAGTGTGGTCAAGTTTCAAACCAGTGAAATGTCGTCGAGAATTTAAAGTTGATAAAGTGAGATTTTGGAGGATTTGGAATTTTTATTTTCTGCTTTTAGGGGGGTTTTGAGGGTTCAAGCTGGTGAAACGTCGTTGATAAATCTGAGGATAAGGGGAATGAGATTTTCCGGAATTTCGACCTTTCATTTTCTGTTTTCAGGATTTTTAAGGGTTCAAATCTGAGGATAAGGGAAATTTAAGGTCGACGAAGTGAGATAAGTACAACCTGTTTGATTTCACGTGGAATTTTTCAATAAATTACGGCATTATTTTCGTCAGATTTTACGATTTTTTACTTTCGATTTTATATAAATAGTGGAGAGGATAAATACAAAAATTTCGAACACTGTGTACTAGTTAAATTATACGACTTCCGAAAATTCCATTTTATTTACCTTCTTTTTATAAATATTATCACGAAACAGAGTAGATGTATCTTTATGGCAACAATTATTTACTTGAAAAATGATTCTCCATTTATCAAAATATTGTAGTTGTACTAAATTCAAAGAAAAAAGAAACACCCCTAATGTAAATAACTCTGCAATATTTGGACCACCAACTTTCAACAGTATCTGAATGAAAAAGAAGAAAAAATCTTGAAGAATAATAATTCAAAAAATCAAGAACACTTTCACCACATACTTTTCGCAACCGGCATATTTCTCAAATTATGTTGCAATTAAAATTAAAAAAAAAAGAAACGCTTTTTTAAAATACACAAATACTCACTTGCAAAATCCTATTTGTTGGACGTTGGAGAGCCCCTTAAGATCTCCTTAATAAAGGATCGATCGAGATCCACTGAAACCGATCTCTTCCCACGAAGAAACCGCGGGATCCCCCTTCCTGAAACGTCGCTCGTGCGCTCCCCCTGTTCCCGGCTAATTAATGGCGCGCTGGCTCGCGATTAGAAATTCAGAGTGAGCCACGCGGCCTGCCGCCGACCGGCAATGACCACCTGCCGATCACGATCCTAGAGGCCGCTTTCGACAAGGACGATAACGCCGTGCGACCACCGTGGAAAACGACAGGGGACAGAGAAAGGGAGCTCTCGCTGGTAGAAAAGAGATATACCGTCGTTCGTTTGCACGGCGAAAGCGACCGAGTCGTTTCCACCGGGGTTACCCGACTTCGCGGTGAAAACGATGCCTAGCCGATATATTCCCGAACCCTGCTTTAGGTTAGGCAGCTTCCTACCGGGATAAATCCGTTTCGCGATCGTTGGAAGAGAGAGAGATCGATGGTGGACACGTTTGGAGAACGATGAGGAATATTGTGTGTGGTTTTTTTTGGTTGGTTAAGTTGGTAGGATGTTGGAGAGTGTGTGTTTAATTTGGTATTAAAAAGATCGCTTGAGAACTCGGTGAATTTTTGGGAAATTAATGATATGTGAATTGTGCAAAGGGGAATACCATATTTTCGTAGAATGTAAGATGGAGGAGGTGGATCTCAAGGGGTTAATTATGAGGATTTTGCAAAAATAAAAATCTCTGGACATTAGAGGCAGCAATTCAGGATTTTTCAAAAATTGAAGTCCCTGAATTTCGGGCGTGCCAATCTAGGATTTTCAAAACTAAGATCCTTGAATTTCGAGGAGTACCGAAAATAAAAATTCCCAGCTATCGGGGGATACCAACATAGGATTCTCCAAAAATGAAAGACCCTGGATTTCGGTGTTACCAACTCTGGATTTCCCAAAAATAAAAATCCTCAGATATCGGGGGTACCAATCCAGGATTTCCCAAAAATAAAAATCCCAAGATATCAGCGGATACCAACCTAGGATTCTCGAAAAATAGAAATCCCAAGATATCAGAGGACACCAACCTAGGATTCTCGAAAAATAGAAATCCCAAGATATAACAGGACACCAAGCCAGGATTCTCGAAAAGTAAAAATTCCTAAATATCACGGGTACCATCCCAAGGTCGAGGTAAGGTCGTAGGTCGGCTCGGTGCACCTTGCACCTTCAGCATGGAAGGCAGGAACCAACCGCGGCGTGTCTGGCCTCGGGCGAGAGTTGAAATTTAATACATGCGCATAACTCTCGATACTCGTTCCTTGCCCGAGGGATTCGTCCCTCCGGTGAGCTCAGGTCCACCTGGGGGAGCCCTCGCTGGGTTATCGTGCTCCAAAGGGTTCCACGGGGTCAGCGTTGCACCAAGAACGATCTGCCTCGAGGCTGTTGCATGTGTTGACTGGCTACGCGGTCGATTTGCACGCTTTTGTCGAATGGAACTATGTATTTATGAGCGGTGGAGGATTGAACGTGGGAGGTTGCTTCTTTCTCATTATCAATTGAATTTCTTCGAATTATACTCAGTTGGACCAAATGAAGTTTAGTCAATGAAACTCTTGTGAAACCTGATGACATTTAACTATAGATCACTTGTCTCAGAGACGAATCTGAATTTTGATCTAAGAGACTCAAACTCTAAGAGTATTTACCTCTAGCATTAAGTATTTTAGTATAATTTAAAAATTTTTAACAGTATATAAATGAAAATAATAAAAATGAACCAACGGGTGTGTAAAAAATTGCAGGTTTCATAAATGACCAAGTTATCAGATCCCTCCAGATATCCTTTTACCCCTCTATCCACTTTAGATCTATCCTTAGGAAACGATTTGGACAGATTTTATAAGGGGAAGACTCGTGATGCTATCTTGTCGGTGTAGATTTCTCACCGTTGAACCTGAGAACTTGAAGACCATGTTTTTTCAACGTAGACATCATTTTTTATAATAGAGTTTCATTTTTCTCCAGACGAGTACTGTCGATAAAAATCGACACGAATAAAAACGAACGAACTTTCTTAGTTGTATACAAGATCCTCTTGAAAAATAGTGCAATTGCCTTTGCAAGTCACACAACTTATCAAACAATGCACAATTTTTCTCCACAAACTTCTTCTAACTTCACTTCGAACAGAGCTATAGTCTGACTCGATTCTTCGAATCAGCCTGTACCACTAGCCTATACTAGCTAATTTCAGTTAAAAAAAAAAAAGTGCAAATACACTTTGCAAGTCACACAACTTATCAAACGGTGCAAAATTTTCCTCCACAATCTTCGTCTAACTTCACTTTGAACAGAGCTATAGCCTGTTCCGATTCTTACATTCAGCCTATACAAGTCCACTCCAAACTACACAACCCACAATGTAAGATATCACTGAAACTCCACAAAAACCATCAAAATCGACCAAAACAAAAATTTCCAAAAATCCAAACTCAACCAAAACTCACCTCTTGGCCGTCAGGAGCGTCCCAAACTCCCTCCAATCTGTCCAGACGAACTTCACCTTTCCAATAAACCTCCCCGGGTTATTTTTAGCTCGTTCACTCTGGTGTGTGTACGCGTGTAACTTTAAACCCCGCAAAGTCCACGATGGTCCGTCGTAAAAGGCACAGTCGAAAACACAAGTCGACGACAGTTCAAACGAGCGGGGCAGCGTTCGAGCGGAATTTTCGGCGTCAGACGTATCATTAAGGTAAATGCTCGTCCGGTTCGCTTCGCTTTGCAAAACCCCTTCTCGCCTGGACACTGTTGCCTCTCTGTGTATGTGTGTCCACGAGCAAACGCCATAGGTTTCTGGCTGGTTGCACGGGGATGAGAAACGGCCTGCTCCATGGCGTGATAAATCAAGCTCCCGGGTTAACCGTAAACGTCAGAAGCGGCGGCCTTCGAGGCTGGTCATTTTCAGCAGGTAATCGTGCTTGATGGGCCTACTCAGAATTCACTGAAACCAGACGAAAACCACGCATGTGTGTGTGTATCTGAACGAGAAGGAGATCGACGTGTCCACAGTGGAGGGACCAGGGAGAGAGAGAGAGAGAGGGGAAAGGGAGCGCGATTTGTCGCGGTATTAACGACATTGTGGTCGCCGGAAGATTTATCGCCGTGCTTGTGTGTCGCGTCGTTTACTGGTTTTACAGAGGACTGTGTTTGAAAGGGAGCACGGAAGAATTTCGTGTTACCGTTGTAGTGGCGGGTACAATGCACGACAGGATGACGCGTGTTCGTATTTTTACGCGGCTGGATAAGGCGAATTTTTTTCTGACCCCTGTCATTTTCGAGTAATGCCCGGAGAAACGTGACTTGTGAGTGTATAGGTGTGTAGGTTGCTTGTTTTTTAGCGGTGGTGAGCTTTTGGATGGTGTCTGCGCTCGGTTTCTCCGGTGTGAATCACTTGTCTCGTTGATGTGTTGAATTGATGAAAATTGAAGAAATTTGTATTGCTGAAAATTGAAATTAAAATTAGAGAAGTTTGAATTGTCGACTGGTGTGTTAAATTAGTAAAAATTAAAATTAAATTTGAAGAAATTTAAATTGTTGATTGGTGTATTAAATTAATGAAAATTGAAATTAAAATTGAAGAAATTGAAATTTCTGAGCAGTGCATTAAATTGGTGAAAGATACAGAACAAAAGTCTCTACATAGTCGAACATTGATAGTAATAATAAATTAGCAAGTGAAATGCATAGAAAACACCTTCTATAAATAAACATTTCTCTCGAAATTATACCTCATCTACGTTCTCCCCAAATTCTATCCGCAACACTAACATAAATCTGCTAATTACAAGCACCCAATTACAAAAACTTGCAATTTAAAAAATTCTAAACATTTCACTCTTTTTAAACAAATACACAACTTTACGAAGGTGCCACGCTTCCTAGTTACCATCTTCCAGTCCCCCGCAACGAACGATCAAAATTAAAATAAAATTTAAAAAAAAAAAAAGAAGAGTCAACTTCTGATCGTGAAAAGCGTCACCTCTATTCGTGAAAATCCACCTAAAAAAAGGACAAAGAATCCGTCAAACGTGAAAGCACGCAAAGGGGTCGATTAATTCAACGAGGCACGAGTTCACGGCTCGCAACATCCCTAGCAATCGAAGCGGTCGATAAAGCACGATTCGAGGTCGCGTTCGATCGTTAATTGGCTTGTGCAGGTGCGTCCGTGCAGCCGCATTCCAACGCGATAAGGGAATCGCGATGTTTGCGTGGAACAAAGCTCGTCGTCGAGCCGGGTGACAAGAATGTCAGATTAGGCCTCTGAGCCCCCGCGCGCGCGCGCGCGGTTTCAAAGTCGTATTTTCTAGCGGTGGTGCACAGAAGCGACAAGTCTCGATTTCAGCGTGTGCACGGACGCCAATATTTTGTCAGCCGGTAGTTGGAGGCTGGACCACGAACGTCATCCGGGGAGAATTGACTTACGATGAACAATGATATCATCCACTGACGTCTGCGGAATCGATCCCGGAACGAGGGCGAGATTTATTTTCGTCCCCGCACGTGTAGCCGATTGTTGAATGAGAGAGAGTTGTATTTTAGAGATGAGCCGCGGATTATCCGTGGGATAATGCGACAGAGGGACGGAGATAATTATCGTCAACTTTTGAAGAGGGATTTAGATGAAAAAAAAATTTCTCACTTTTTGAGAAAAATGTATATTGTTCTGTGTGATTTGCTGTTCAACATGAGATATAATTTGTTGAAATTAGACGAGTAGAACATTTTTTATAATATTTTCTGTGTCACTGTATGGCCAGAAATTGGGAATATTTGTTTCTTTTATGTTGCATATTTTTTTAACTATTTATTTTAGCTAGTGTTTAGAGAAAATACTTAAATGTAGAATGGAGAAAAGAAGTAATAGTGTTCTTTTGTTTTAATCATGATTTCCAGAAAGCTAACATTTTCAAGAATGACAGAATTTGTAAATTTTTTTATTCGTTATAATCTACTCTATCTAGTGATATTTTCGAAATGAAAATATAAAAAGAAAATGTGTATGAAAAAAAAGTCCTAGTGTATTGTATATTTTTTTCAAAGCGCGCCATTTTAAGTACTAATAAGAGTAGCAGGAGTAGATTCTGGAAAAATACAGATAATTTCGATAAAACAATTGTAAGGAGTGCGTAATTGTCATTAACACGTGTTATGCAGAACAGGTTGCAATGTTTGATGAAAACTGAGTACCTCTTAAGAAGACAAACACCCTGTGTTTGTTTTATACTCAAGGTGAAATACGTGGATGAGGAAGATGAAAAACGAAAGATTTAGGAAAACACGATTCTTTGACCTGTTTTTATGATGCTACTGATAAGGTCGATTCTGCAGAGATAATGGCAACAACTGTGGACACTAACAAATTAATATTTGGTCAATACAAATATTTGAACGTGATCCTAAAACATATGGATAAATAGAGATAAATAAAATAAAAATCTTATTGTATATTTAAGCGCAAATATATTTTACTGATAACACTTCCGATCAATATTTATCAATTTGTTGCAAGCATTAATCATACGATATATGGAAAATAGAAAAGAAACTATTTCTAGACTAATAGATATAAACAATTTTCGTTTCATCTTTATAAACAGTTTGTCCCTAAAATTTCGCCCTACTTACACATTCACCACCCTGTACAAGAACTGCTACTCAGAACCAAGATCTTTATGCTCCCGTGAATCGATGAAAGATATTTCTGCATCTGTAATGCATTGCACGCGGTAAGCACGAGGTAAATTTTACGCGAGAAAAATTCTTCCGAGAAGAACGGATCAGCTGGAGGTATTGTTTAAACATACGTCGCATTCGACGCGAATCACGAGACCCTACGTCACCGGGTGCAATTATCTTCCGTCATCGACGTTTCGCACGTTTCACCAAAATATTGTTTCAAGACAGGAAGGAATACTTTCCAACAATTATCTAACGTGTCAGAAAATTTTCGCAAGATCGCCTCTTGTCAAACGAATCAGTATTACTCGCCTAAATCTGACCTCTAACAAACGTCGAATCTACAATTGCTGTGAACCTTCAATTTTCACACCGATCGAACCCAATTCGAGGATAAAGGAACCGCGCGAACGGTTCCAGAAGCGAAATGAATCATCGTGCAACGACCAACTTCACCATCGGAATCGGCTGCAACCCCTTCGGAGAGAATAAAGCAGGACGATGCCAACGAACCCGTTTGGCAGTCGACTCCCATAAAAAAGCGTTAAATTTAGAAGACGTGCCAAATATAATTTCTTTAGTTCGTTCGATCTGAAAAAGAAAGAAAAAAAGAAGAAGAACAACAACAACAAGAAAGAAGTAGAAAATGATATATAGTGGCGAAAGGACGTTGAAGAAAGAAAGAAAGGAATTGGAGAAAGCAACGTTGGATAAGAAATAAAGGCGAAACGTAAGTGGGGAAACTCTTTCTCTCTCTCTGTACGTGTTGAACGGTGAAAACGCGGTGTTTCGAGTAAATTCAAGACAAATGCGCGTGGCCTGTTGGTGGACGCTAATAAACGACGGGTAGATAGCATAACACTAAATCAACGGGCGGAAGCGAGAGGTATACACGAATATTTCTAATTAACGAAGCATTAACGCGCCGGTGTGGGCCGGCATAATAAATACGCCGGGTATTCCCGACCATATGTCGCAATAAACGCGCCTCTTTTAATCGTCGGCCTGGAATTCCTCGTCGCGGTGATCCTGAACGGAATAATTAACGCGCGCCGCCTGTAACTGTAACGTTCCAGTACAGTTGGCGCTTGCTTCCTTTTTTTCTTTCCATCGTCGATCGTTCCGGCTTTTAAACGGACGCCTTGCCACTAACCTAGGTCACTTCCGTTCAATATCATTCAACGTGGAAGCGTCCTTCCTCGAGAATTCTTTTTGCTCGCCTTCTTGCGTAAGAATCGAGACTTCACGTGAATGTAAGCGATTCGCGACTGTAGAAATGTAGTTGGTCTTCCTCTCTCTCTCTCTTTCTCTCTGGTAATGGTGAAAGAATGTTGTAAACGATGTAGAGGCTGGTTGTTTAAGCTGTAGTCTTTTAAGAGGTTGAAGAAAGTGTGAATTCCACGGAGAACACGACGGTTTAGTATGTTGTTTCATGGTTTGCTGGGTTGGCTGATGGATTTCCAGAATGTTTTCAGGTGTTTCCGTAGTCACCTGCAGTGAGAGATTTGGTAATTAAATGGGTAATTATAATAGGCTTGTGTAGAGGAATATACTAGGTGTGGCAATAAAATGTGACGTGGGATACTTAGGTTAAATTGAAGTAAAACACTTCTGTTTAAAAAGAAAATAGAAAAGGTAATAAAAAAAAAAAGTAACAACAGTTACTTAAAGCGATAATTCTTTGTACTGTAATACTTCTAACCTTGTTGTTTTATAACACGTAAACGTACAAATGAAGTCAGAATAACGAAACTTGTTCTTCCATTGTTACATAAGCCCGGGAACGCGGCATTTATGATGAATATTCATGGAAACGGAGAAATTATTCCGGTGTCGTGTGAAAATTGCTCGCGTAATTTGCGAAACAGAGTTTAGAGGGTAATGAGTTTATTAGAATGAATGTGAAAGCGAAATCATACGAAATGGTGATGTAACATTAAAACAGTTATCTATATTACTGTACAAAGTATTTCCTTGTTCCCCAACGTTTCTCACGTATCGAACTCGTAAAGAAGTTCATACGAACGAAATATAGGAAAAGTGTATTTAAACTAAAGCAAGTGCAGCAACGTGTTATTAACGTAAAGTACCATAACCTATACTCAGCACAATTGAGATCTCGAAACGAGCCTCGTCAACGTTCATTCGCCTTTCCAAGCAGCCCGGGCAATGGCGGATCTCATCTGAAAATAATCCAAACGTGCCGTACATCATGTTCATCCTGCCAATAAATAAAATCGTCAAAAAGCTGTCGCATAAATTGCACGGATACACACGGTACGCGCGGGAACATATTTCACCTGGAGGGTACGCGCGAGAGATTTAAGCGCCACCGGTGACACGAGAGCGAAACAGATATTTCCGGGGCCGATTTGATCTTGGTTACGCATAACCAAGGATCAATCTATTAATCGTTCGTTGATCGCGCGGTGCCGGGACGTTTTAAAAGCGGGGTTCCGCGAGATTCTCGCAGTCTCGAAATACGTATCCGGCCCCGGAGGCGGTCGCGCGACGTTTTACGATCGTAAACGGCGCGTAGGAGGCCGGGAGAGGAGCACCGGCAGAAAATACTAGGGCGACGACGAGGAACGTTGAATACTTTTCCTCCTTCCCCTCTTTTCCGTACGTTCTACCGCCTCGTGAGACGACCGCGCACGGCGACCACTCGTATTCGTGGTCGTAAAATTAGAAACACCGCGGCGCTCGGCGAGGCGCCAGTTTCTCGGCCGCTCCAATTCGCTCTTTGACATTTTCGATGATAACGACGGCAGAACCTACCAATTTTTTGAAAATTCTCGCCGACGTCTGTCGCCGCGTTCGGTTTATATTTTCGAGGCCCTGATGGATGAGCAGGCATGCGCGTCTTTTTTTCCGTGGCGCCGCCGCGAGCGTCTTTTTTTAGGTTAGCTTCTCCGCATAAAGGGGCTTCGTAATAACTTGATTGCGTCGTTGTTAGGAGTATGTGTGGAACGTCGATTTTTGGTCTGGAATGATAGTAGGATATCGGATAGGTTATTGCGAAATTATATTAGTTTCCATGTTTAATTTGTCCAATTGTTGGATAATTTTTTAGAACAAATAAATGCATATAAGTGTTGAACTTGAACTGCTTCATTTATATTTTTATTCGAGAGGAAAATTATATTGTGAGATATCGATTTTAAGTAAAACGTAGATTAAAAATATCAAAGATCGTATATACTTATTTTAAGATGAGACGAGACGAGACGAGATACGATTTATTTCTATTGTTGAAGACTTCTTTCTTTGAGAATTTGAGAATTTGTTTTTCTGATTCCTTGCCTATAGAGGTTATATTATGAGTGGTAAATAAATTGTGAAATTCATTTTTTTTTTATTTTAACTCAAAATAACAAAATGTGTTTTCTTTAAAACTGACGAATTTATGGATTTCTAAATATTCTTTTTAATTCTTTTTGAAATATGTGCAATAATTATGCAATGCTTGTGCAATAATAAAGATATGATAAGTTTTTTTGCGTCGTTTCGTACTTTGTTCACGTATGTACATGTACAAGTAACGACAGAACCAATAAATAAAGCGATTATGGAAATATGAGACTATGTAATTAAACGGTATTACGATATACCATACTTTTGCAATCATGTGCGTTAATTGAACACGCATTTTTATTACGTTAAACATGAAAAATGTACTTTTGACATATGGTAATAGAACGAGTAGGCTTAAATGCGTAATACACCGTTCAATAAATATGACATGTAAAAATGTCGGTTTTAAAATACAAATATTCAAGTTCTACAACTTAGAATATTATTTCGAATAAACAATCATCTTAGACGTGATATTAGTTAAGTTGTCAAAACACGTAACACCGTCACAGAACTGAACTTTTTTATCGCAAAAATGTTTAGCACGTGTATTACTTTTCAAAAGATTATAATCTACAAGCGTTTTAACTATTAACCTTAAATTCAAACATTCTACAGGTATAACTATTTTTTCGACAAATTCAATCATACATCGCACACGATTATAACCTCTGCTACCCAACTACTATTATGAACGAAGTATGCAGAAATAAAACCACAATTACCAACTTTAGAGAAAAAATTCCAGCGCGAAAACGTATCAGCATTGTAAAGAATTAACTGGGCCGATCGCGTGCCACTTCACGTTTCACCAGGTATTAATTTAGCGACCGGTACATTCGGCGCGTGCCACTTCACGTTTCACCAGGTATTAATTTAGCGACCGGTACATTCGGTTGAGCCCATAGAAATTTGCACAATAAATCTCTTATCGCGAAAGACAAGCCGGCCTACCGGGCGACGATCGTCGCCGGTACCCGGGCGATATCTTAAGAACAGTAATTTTAGCCTCTGCTTTACGATAGTATTTTGCCTTCTGCATCGTGGCGGCCACTATTTATCGAGCTCCATTGTTCGGCGTAGAAAGTCCCGCTAGTGGATAATCACTTCTAATTATCACCGGTCCAGAAGCACGATCGCGATAATCGTATTTCCTGAAAATAAACCCGTACACATCGAAACCGAAGCGGTCGCGCTGGATTTCACCCGGAAATATTTTCCATCTAGCCGTGGATTCGCGATTTTCTTCGCGAATCGTAAACGTCCACGATCGTATTTCCCTGGACAGCGTGCAAACTCGCGTGTGCCAACCGACACGGTCGATTATGGCCGTACAAAAGTTGTCGCGCCGATTATAGCCGCACGCGGCGTTCATTATCGTACGATTACGGATTTGCTTTTATTAATAAGATCGCGAATCACAAGCGCGACTGTAATTTCAACGAATAGATAGTTGCATGGCGAACGTTTCTTCGAGTACTTTGTAAATACGCTGGACGAAGCGAGATCGGCCATCCTGTGATTTGAGGTTACGGTAAAACAGCGTGTAAGAATTGCGATTGGCGAATAAGATCGCCTCGGGTGAGCGGCTAAAATAGTGACTTTGTGAATCGTTACTGATCGAATTACTATCGATAATTTTACGACTTCTCGTAATACGATGTTGCTTCGAGTACCTACCGTCGTGTGCTCGTAACGTTATCAGTGAACAGTTATTCTTGGAGATATTCGTATGTTAAAAGCATTCATTAAGCAAATTCATTATCGAACCAGCATTTTCGCGATTTTTCATTTTCTTTTGGTATTCGTTTCGCTCGTCACTTGTAAACTTTCTTTTGCTCTTCATTTTATGTTACATGTATGTTGAGTAACTGTATCGTTGGTATATTATTTATTCTTAATTTATATTGCGTACTGTATCAATCAAATTTATCAAAAATATTCAAGACGCATAAAAAACTGTTTCACTGTGAACGCGACATAAAAGAATCGAATATCGTAAACTGATCGATAAGTAGCTAAATCGCGAAACGATTAGAAAACCACAACGCAATGTGCGTTCACAAGGGAGCGTTATGTGCGCCGATCGGATCAAGTTTCTCCTATGCTACGCTTGTTAACAATTAATTTTATCGTTGTCGTGGGAACACAGTACGGTATGGTAGTTCGAAAATTCACTAGCATAAAACAGCGAAGTAATGTCGGCCAGTTGGTAACCAATGGTTAAAGAAAGAACCACGTAAAGGCTGCTCTCTAACGAAGCGATAGGTTGCCTTCGTATGCAATAAATACGGTTGCTGGACGCAGCAATAAACACGAGCCTAATTGCTGCATTCGCGTTCCCCGGTACCACGCGAGCGATTTGCATTTTGCTGTAATTATAATTCCACCCTGTACGTCAGATACGTCGATTAGCGAGGTGTCACATGGAACTCTACTCTCATCAGACTCACGGTCGCTGCGCTATGTTATCGACTGGTCTGTCAACGATCCTGGAACAAGTGTATCGACCGCAGGATTTGCAGTGTTTCAAAAGCTTGTTGGGCGACCTCGTAAATTTGCCGTGTTCCGCGTAGGAACTTAATTAGACGTTTTTTCCCGCTGTTTTATGGTTAACTTAGATATTAACCTGGCGCCTGTTAGCTGCCCGCGATTGCGTATGCCTAATAGGATCGTTAGAAGTGAATGTTGCCGCTCGGAATACGTTTCACACGACGAGATCTTTCGACGCATTAAATATCGTGATAAGTTGTCTCTGATTTTCGCCTGCAACGAGGCTATTACACATTGTGGCTTTTCGTTTTCACAGCCCGGAAATTATCGACGCGTTTTGCAGCTTGTGCAACTTATTTTATCAAGCATGAATTGTTCAGTGAGTCCATTTGACACTCGGTATTATCACGTTCTGTGCAGTTGAGCATTTGTGAAAAACAAGTAAATTTATTTTTATACATGGAAATTGTTTTCTTAACACGTAAAAACGACTATTTACTCGAAGTTTGTTGAGAATTAATTACGAGAAATATTATTGCTCTTGAAATAATACAAAATTCACGTATTGCGCAGTTTAACTTTGTAATTTGTAATGACAGGTTACTTTGTTTTTTTACAATTTACATGTTTAGACTGTTAGACTGGTTGAAAAGTGTCGAAAAAGTATCGTTTTAGGGAATTTTAAATTGAAATAGGCGGTTCACATTCGTGCTTATACGGCAACATACGTTAATGTTTCGTTCTTTCCAAATTGTAAACGTTAGAGGTTAGTGTTCGTAGGATCGTTCTCGCGACAAGACGGTATGGCGTATTGTGCCTCTGTAAACATGCTTTCGTTGAGCAATCTCGTTTTCGTCATTTTACTTGTATATACATTTCTTTTTTCTATTTTTCGCTGCTTCCTTCATTGTTCTAATATCTAATTGTGTATCACATTTTTAATTTATTGAATAAGATAAGAAAAATGTGACGTTCTTTGCTGTTTATGTCTTGTGTAATAAGGACGAATATTTATTAATATATATATCTTTAACCTTGTACAAATATAAGTAATCATAATTACGTGTTTTATTGCAAATTCATTTTTGCGAGGTTTTACTTTTATTCTTTACAAGTGTGAAAGTGAAATAATGGAATTCGATTTTGCGACAAAGTGCGCCATATTTTTATTTATCGAAGTCGTCATTATTGTTTCGATAGTTTTGCGAGTGTTATGCGAGATATGCACAGTTCGACTAACGAACCGTTAATTCTTTCAATGGCGGATGTCGTAGTCGGGTGTGTACAGAAATTAGTTCTTTTTTCGTCGTTTTTGTTTTCATTTCGTGTTTAACAGTTCTGTGACTGCGTGCGAAGCAGTTATAAAGTCAGTGCCCACTGAAATGTAAATATTATTAGACGTTCGCGAAAGTATAGATTCAGTGTTACTGCGTAGTTTCGATTTCCTCACTCTAAGGTCACGTCTGTTTTCCTTTTTTACACTAAATCCGAACGAGTTTCATTCTAACTTCGATTCTCGGCTCGGTTAGTTATTCTTTTTCCGTTGTGTTGTACGTATCGGTATTCGAGTGAGTGAAAATAACCACGGCCAAGAATAATCTCGCCGAATTTAGTGTTGAAAAAATGTAAGTATTCACGATTTATCAATCGCAGCTACTAGTAATCATATAAATATTGATTTTTCGTTCAATAAATTGACGATTCGTTCATTATTTCTTTCTACAAGTACAAATAATCTATTGTCGATACATTTGTCTGTTTACGTATACATATATTTCACATCATTTTTTAAAAGCAATATTACAAAATAGTAGTGAATTTTTACACGTTCTTTTTATACATCATTTTAACAATTGCCATTTTTGTTACAGATTTCAGAGTATCCTTTCGTTACCAGACATCTTGAAACGTAGCAGAGGAAACAAACGGGAAGTGGCATGAGGTGGATTCCTGGCATTCAACGATCGGTGAGTCAGAAATTTTATTTCATCAGCATGCATGAGATGTCAGAAAAATATACGGTAGAATTCTTTTACTGTTGACAAAGTAACAGTAACTCGTCCAAAGACTTTTGTGTTTTTCTTATAGTATAACAACGAACGTCTTCGTCAATATTTCAATATTTTTCCGTAGAGATGCCTTCTGTGTAACCTTTGCGTGTACTAAGAGGAACATCTTGCCTCGTAGATATACTCGGTGCGTGTAACAATCGGGTGTAGTGTCGCGTGTAACGCGTTTCGCGCGTACATAAGAGGAAAATTGCGTCGTATTCCACACTATGGCGTCGTCATATCGCACCCGGTAATTGGCCGGCATTGTTTGTCCGCTAAAGGGTGAAATATCGCGAGGGACACTTACACGAGATTCTTGGAATTCAGTCGTAAAAATTTCCCAGCCTTTGGTATTTAGTCTTCCGGGTTTAGTCTTGTCCGCATACAAGAATTTTAGCAATAATTTTGTTAAAAAAAATTCTTTCTGCCTGCGTGCAAAGAATGTACACCTTAATCAGGACAATTGTTTCTATATCACGTTGCGGAATTAATTTTTATAAGAAATTAAAAATTTACTATAAGACGTTGAGGCGTATGACGATTGACATAGAGTGACTATGTTTCCTACCAAATATGGTCAAAGCATTGGAATATACAGGGTGGGGCAGAAACTTTGCTCACCTGGAGTATTTCAATTGTTAATCAAATTTTATACTTTTTCACGTATGTTTAATCTTTTACACAATATTAGTATGAAAAAGCCATTGTCCTACACACCAATTAGAGCGAAACCATGTATTTTCCTCCTTCGAAAAAGAAATATAATTCATTTTAATCCCACCAATCGAGGGTTAGCATCGTTTTGCGTGGACAGATTTATCGCACCCGTTCTGGGTGCTTTCACCTAAGCTCCACCTTACGTTCATCGCCTTTCTGAAACTGTGTTGCGCCGATATACACGTGGATTACGACGGAGCTAAATGGAGGGAAGTCGAAGAAGAAGGACAAGGGGCGGGAAGGAAGAGTCTTTCTGTTTATCAGCCGTCTCTCTGGAGAGATATTCGAAAGATCCAACGATCGTTCGGGTAATTGGACGGTATTGTTTGTTCATGGCTGACGGAGTACGTTAACATTCTTTGTTGCGGATGATTGGTGTGCTTTCACCTACACTTCGGCAACGTGCTCATTGTCTTAACTGTCTCGGGGCTGCTTTTCCTCATCGTTTCGATTGTCCAATGACAGCGTTCTCTGTTATTAGACGCGAGCTTATCGGTACATAGGGAAACTGGCCGATTTCTCGGTAATTAGGTGAAACGCGAAAAATCTATCTTTATCGTTGCTTTCCGTCATATTTTTCACACAGAACTTGTCGAGGTCATCTCTGAGCAGATTTACCCGCTGATTGAGTTGATTGGAACGTTATATCGTTCTTGTTGGCTTTTGTAGGAATATTGCTGTTGAGGTTTATTGTGAATTGTCCATTGCTGAAATCGATCGTTAATTTTCTAAATATTTTAGAATTTTTTAAGAGTGTTTTCCTATATTTCTATGGTGTTCCTTTTTTGTACGGTAGACTGAGAACATCACGTTTGCTGGAATTCAGCAATTCTTTCTGGGGAAAATCGATATTTTACTGAGTAATTACTGAGTAACTGTGAACATGAGATTTGCTGGAATTCGGCAATTTTCAGTGGAGAAAATACTCAGTAATTACTGGTTTCTAGAATTCAGCAATCTTTTCTGGGGAAAATAGAAATTTTATTGAGTAATTGTGAACACGAGATTTGCTGGAATTCGGCAATTTTCAGTGGAGAAAATACTCAGTAATTACTGGTTTCTAGAATTCAGCAATCTTTTCTGGGGAAAATAGAAATTTTATTGAGTAATTGTGAACACGAGATTTGCTGGAATTCGGCAATTTTTAGTGGAGAAAATACTCAGTACTTACTGGTTTCTAGAATTCAGCAATCTTTTCTGGGGAAAATAGAAATTTTATTGAGTAATTGTGAACACGAGATTTGCTGGAATTCGGCAATTTTCAGTGGAGAAAATACTCAGTACTTACTGGTTTCTAGAATTCAGCAATCTTTTCTGGGGAAAATAGAAATTTTATTGAGTAATTGTGAACACAAGGTTTGCTGGAATTCAGCAATGTTCAGCGGGGAAAATACTCAGTAATTACCGAGTGATTGTGAAAATGAGATTTTCTGGAATTCAGCAATGTTCAGCGGGGAAAATAGAAATTTTACTGGATAATTACTCAATAATTCTGAACATCATTGGAATTGAGCAATTTTCTTAGGAAACGCAGAAAGAAGATGGCACAACAATTTTCCATTCCGCCTTAAAATTCTCATAAAGTATTACAAACTGCTTCATAAACCACTAAAAATTCCACATTTACCAACAACATATCCCGCTAAAAACACGATACACCTATTTCATTCGCTAACAGTACGCAGAAATTCTCCAACTGTATCAAACAGCCCGCGCGAACAAAGCTCCTGACCACACTCATAAATTCATCGCGATTGCTTT
>NW_017100942.1:336864-346834 GCF_001263275.1 Habropoda laboriosa
CTTTCTTTCTTCTTATTATAAACCGCGTGTTTCTGGGTACTTTGCGTCTGGATGTCGAGGCTAGTTGCACAATCCTCGCCTCGTCGTATCAACTGGGCCAGAGTGTTCGAGAAGAAGAGGGACTCTGACCTGACGTTCGCATTCTTCGCTGTCCAACTGGCTGGCGCACGATCTTCTGCAACATTTTCTGTTTGTACGCGTCATCTTGGAGAAAACTCGAAACTACGACAAGGAAAGCCGCTGCTGCAGCCCGTAACTTCGACTCCTCAAAACTATCAGCGTGTGTGCAACTTGTCGTAGAGGTGGACGTCGAAAACTTTCTTCAGGAAGCGATTATGCTCGCTTGGATATTTGCTTTTGTTGTTCAACCTGGTCCGTTGGAAATTGCATTATGCTCGGCTGGACTGAAACGATAAGCGGGCTGATAAAGGTTTCTGTAATTTAGGAAGTGTGCTAACTCTAATATTACCGCATGATATAAGAATCGACGTTGTGCAACGATGGTTTGTTTTTTACGAGGAATTAATGTTTCCAGTTGGGATAACGGTAGTGTAGCAATTTTAGCCATTTTTGAGTCTTCAGAGAGTCTTTCCTGGAGGCCATTCGGAATCTTTGGACAGAAATTTTCAATCGTGGGAATTGAGATTGGTCAGAAATTTCGCTGTTACTCGACAGCTTCGTAGAGCAAAATTTTCAAAAATAAAATATTGTAAATATGACGGTGAAATAAATTTATTCGAAGGGGTAGCAGTATGTTGGCGCACTGCTAATATACGGCAAATTGAACATTATTTCCTATCTAGAATTCGTAGCTGTTCCTCCCTTTAACCCTTTGAAACCTCAAAGCCTCAATTTTTCTTCAACACTCCCAATTTCTTCAATTTCAAGTCCCAGTGCCTCGAAAGTTAATTAAGGTCTTCTCTACAATTCCTCCGAGTTTCTTAGTCGCCTAAAATTTTTCTGCACAAGGTTAATTCAAAATCGAGTCGAATGAAATTTATTCAAGTCACGAGCGCGAGTGCTCAAAGGGTTAACAGCAATTCCCCCGTCCTCCGTATCGTTCAATCGCGAGCGGCCTTTACGAACTTCTGCAAGAGAAAATAAACGTGAAAGGGAAACGAGAGGAGAGGGGCGGTCTAAAGAAAGGGGCGCAGAATAAACAAGGGAAATAAAAGGCAGAAAAAAGTTCATCGTCAGTTTACCGAGCCGCCCTTTCGCCCGGCGCTGCGGCGTCGATCTTATTGTCCCGGTTTCGGTGGCGGTTTCTACCCCGCGGCCTCGGATAATACGATTTCCGCATATTGTCTCGCGTGAGCGGCCATTCTTGCAAAAGCGCCTTTATAAAGAGCGGTCTCGTGGGATCACGATTATATTGTTGCCGCGGTGTGCATGCACACGAGGTACCCCGCTATCCATTATACCAGCGAATAAAATAGAGATGTATTGTCCTTATATACGCGGCAAGTTGTACTCGCCTGCAAGCTACACCGGCCATTTATTATTAGTTAAATAAATATGTACCGTCGATACACGGTACCAAGAGCGCGGCGGCTTGTCCACTTGCCTCTCCCCCTTGCGCACACCAGGAAACGCATAATATCGTCGTTCTCATTTCTTTTTCCTCCTCCTCTTTTTCTTCTTCCTCTCCTCCCCTCTCGTGATTTCCTTTAACGGTGCGCGCACTCTACGAAAGTAAGTACTTACTTACACTGGACGATGCCGCGTTTCCGCTTTCCGCGATCGTGACATGGAATTCGCTTTGCTTGCCTCTCCTCTCTTAGTCTACTTTGACGTTTGGTTTTGGTCCGTTGATCAAGGTACGTGGGTGGGATTACGTGGCCGGATTAGCGGGTTTTAAGGCGGCGGATGGTCGGAGAGGCGATTCGAGAGTTCGGCGTTTGAACTTTGACGTTTTTGCGGGGAGATGTGCGCGGAATTGGGCGGTGCAGGTTTTGGTAGGAGTTTTGAGGGGTGACGTATTCGTTTTTAATTTGTGAAGATATTCTGGGGTTTTTTCTTTTTGGTCGATGCAAATGGAATTGAATTTTTCGGCGGAGATATCGAGTTTGTTTGAGTATTTTATGGCGTAGGTGTGAAGTATTTTATGAACGCTTTGCTGCCCGGAAGTGTGTCGATAAGATTATCGTTTGATAATTTTTTCAGAATTTTTTGGAAAGTTAAAAAGAGTTTTGGTTGTTTTAACGAAATTGATTTTACGATTGAAAGGAGTACGTGATTTTGATAACACAAGGTATTTAAAAAGGTTAGGTAAAAGTAAAAAATGGTTTTCTGTCAGAGCAGTGTGATTTTCTTGTTTCTGCTAATCTCATTTGACGCAAAAAACAAAGTTTGTTCGTCGACTGTGTCGCACCTGTTACGTGGGATTATTGCATTAACTTTCTTATCTTCGCTGTAACAAAGAGAGTTTTATACGTTGTCCTCGCGTTTCAAATGAAACAAACGTGTTAGCTGACGTTGGTGAAAAAGGAAGTCGATTTTATTCTTCCAGAGTTTCTTTCACCGAACAAAACGCTGGTGGATGATTTCTGTCGGTGAAGTTACAAGGGTGCAAATGGCTGTGAACTGAATAATTTTTCTCGTATAAAAGTGATGAAAAAGTTTGATATTAAATTTACTTGGACGCAAATATCGTAATATTCGATATTTGAAAGGCGGGAAAATATTCGAATTTAAAATAGTTATTAGGAAGAGACAAAGCTAAAAGAAGTAATTTAAAAACATAGATGAAACTTATTTAAAGGCGCTAGAAGGTGGAAAAAATATTTATCAGGAAGGGGCAAATCTGAAAGGATTTATTTGCAAATATAGGTGATTATTTCAAGACCTCCGTAAGGCGGGAAAATATTCGAATTTTAAATTATAATTTACAAATAGAGATGATTATTTTAAAACCTTCGTAAGGCGGGAGAATATTCGAATTTAAAATATTTATCAGAAAGGGGCAAATCTGAAAGAACGAATTTACAAATATAGACGACACTATTTTCAAACCTTCACAAGGCGGGAAAATGCTCGAATTCAAAATAGTTACTACAAAAGTGGCAAATCTAAAGGAACTGATTTACATACTTAACAAAATTACCCTTTAAACTCTCTCACACCCTGGTCTCCAGACAGGAAACGAGCGACATCATTCCTCGCATACCACCACGGTGCAAAACTCGAAAAAACAATCGAGCCGCCCATTCTTCTAACGGCGATAACATTCGAAAGTACCTCTCGTAACGTTCCCGACTTTTTCCACTCGTGGACGTCGTTCGAGGGACTTCCTGCTAACAAGCCGCGACAATAGGAGGCGGCGTGGCAGGTACCTCTGGTGTACCACGGATTTAATTACTTTCACCGGTGCCACGCAGTCCGGGGAAGTTAATTGATTTTTTCGCTGGTCGCTTCAGCGCCGATCGAGACCGACGATCGCGCTCGTTACCGACGCCTGGGCGGATCTAATTTGTTTAGATCGTTCCTACGACTGTTGTGGACTGGTCACGGATCAGCCTCTATGTGCACGTGTGCCCAACTGTTCCTCGCGGTCTAATGGAAAGGCAATTAACGCGGCGTTTTATCGATCTCGACGAGTCGAGACGCTCGCTGAATATACCGACAACTTCGGGAAAAAACATCCACCGTCAGTCTTCCGTTTTCGATTGTGCACTCGGTGCTGATAGCGTTATCTCTACGCTGGGAATTAAATGGGACTGAGGAAATGGGGTAGATTGCGGTGAGAGGTTAGGTTTAATGCACCTTTAAAAGGGTTAATTGACGAGGCTCGATTTAACACTTTGGTGATCAGTGGGACGAAGATGTATCGGTCGAGTACTCGATTAGAAATTAATCTGTGTTTGGTGTACGTTGTAAAGGTTAGATAAATAAGAAATTCTTTGGAAAAGTGAAGGGTTAAGAATATTCATTCGTTAAAAATCTGTTGGAACCGTCGAATTGTGCATAGAAAGTAACGAAACTTTGGCCCCTTTTTATTTTTCTCACGAATCCACCGCTTGCGAGAAAAATACTCGAAATTAATCGAATGAACACTGTATATTTTTACCGATTTATGATACTAACTTCGGCGAAGATACCTGCATAAGAAAATTCGTGCAGTCACCGAAGGGTTAAGATACACATATGTAGGTTTAACCTCTGTGAAGACGAGTTAACGTGTATTTAACTCATCACGAATCGCTATTTAATAAATTAAAAATTATTTGTAATAACGAACTACTTGCTTTAGGGAAATAAATGAACATCGGGAAACAAAAATTAGGAAATAGATGAAAATTAAGAAATAAATGAAACGTATCGGTTCTCAGTACCCAAAGAACCCAACAAAGCCCACAAAATGAACATTACCTATCCACACGACAAATTCTCAAACACTCTCAGTCACTCAAGCTCACCAGAACTTACCGCAATCTAAAGTATCCCAATCAATTCTTGCCCCATCTACATTTCCCTCATACCTCGCAGCATCCATCAACTTTACAAATCCTATCTAAACGACTCTTCCCTTCCAATGCTACCAATTTCCACGAAACTATCGTTCCCTAAGTAACCATTCCAAATCCCATTTACTACAAATTCACTCTTATCACCGTGTTCTTAAACGTAATTTCGTGGACGTTAGCTTTCGAAATCTGTCTGTACTATAGTAAACGGAAAGACGAAACGATACTCGCAATCAGTATCGATAAGACCAAAGGCAGCAGAGACAGCAATCGCAATCGACTCCCGCGCGATTATTTCGCGACGCAACGGCCAATTAAGGGAGATACTCTTTTCTCCGTTCGTGTGCTTTTGCTCGCGTTCCGAGTGGTAGTAGAATGAGGATCCTAATCGTCGGATAACGAACGGTAGAATTCGAGTGGCAATTTCACTTAACGACGCTGTTAACATCCACGCGTAACACTGTGTTTGCGTTTCGCCTGGCGCAAAAAACCAACCGCGGGGATTCACGATCGGTTTTAGAGAACGGAATGCGTGGCTTGCTTGCTCCTCGTGAACGTGCACAGACGGTGAGTGACCTAGAAACACATTATCGCGATATGCTCTGCTCGCCGACCCACTGACGTGACACGCCCAGCAATCCGGATCGATGGACTCGCCTTTATCATCGGCTTCCTTCTGCCCAAATGTTCGCCGGATCTCGCGTGCTTTGTGAACCTTCTCCCTGGAAAGTGTCTGCATTTTTTGGTCTTATTGAAGGAGAGAGAGGAAGGAGATTCCATCGAGAAATTGACGTGACTGCTTATTTGGTGAAATTGTTTGGAAATTGCGGCTTGAGAAATTTTTGGAAATTGAGATCAGAGATGAGTTTTTGGTACTGTGGTTTTCAAATTTTGCCGGTTTAATCGTTGCTTTAATTAGGAATTCAGTTTTGGATTATCTCGAGGATGAAGTTCAGCGGAATGTTTTAAACATTTTTTTCATATTATTGTTTATATGTTATTTTCATATTTTCTAATGTTGCATGGGAAACGTGAGGAATTGTTAGGATAAATGGAGCTCTTGGGTGAGAAAGACATTTTTGGTATCCATAATTTTGTGATCGTTGGGAATATCGATCGGGAAGTAAAATAAATATTTCAGGTCTGCGTAATGGAGAAATGTTTTGTTAATTGATTAGTTTTTAATAATTTAACCGTCAGGTTCTTTATATTTAAATTTTCGCTGGATAATGTGTGATTTACTAATTAGGAGTGCAGAATATATGCTGTTTTAGTTACGAGAATTTTTTTTTTTGAGAATGTTCAAATATATTTTAGAAATTATTCGATAAAATCAATATTTTCTCATAATCACATGCCTGTTCAAGAATCTTCCTAAGAAAAATCTTCAATCTGTCCAATATACTTAGGTAAATAATCAATAGGAATGGCAGAGAAAATTATGTTATAAGATAATATCGAATTGTTCGGGTGATTTGTTTATTTACCTTAGTTCCCCTCGTGTTCGGATATTTTCCAGACTCCCTTTATGTAAGACTGAACAGTATCGAGTGAAGAATGAATGGTATTCGTTAACTATTTAATTGATCTTTAACCTTTCAGTCGCACAATTGAGAGCCCTTACAATGTTCTGAATATCTGAATTGACTTTATACACATTGACACAATCTTGCGGAATACAAACTGACCTCTATTCTTCCTTTTTCAAGTGCAAATTAGAAGAGATTGCAGTAAAAAGAAAATTGCTGCACTTTTACTAAAAGAAACTATCGCATCTTTTAGCAAGTTTCATTCTTTCGTAAATGGGCCTGTTTTAGATTCATATCATGCGCGTGTTGAGTCACGAGAACTTTAAGAATCTCAACATTATCCTCGAATCGGGACGATTTTTCAACCCAGATTCTGCGCGTTACGTGTTGGAAAAATTGAAACCTTGCGGAACGTAACGTTTCAAGGACTGAAATGTACAGTTTTCAGAAAAAAAAAAAAAGAAAAATGAAACTATCGTAATTTATTAACGCGAAATAATTTTTAAAAGGATAGAAAATTCTTATCTCAATTTTTGGAATCCTTCGATTATCTTTGAACAATCAAAATTGATTAGGCCACTATCAGCGTAGTAGTGACCTAACTCACAATTTTGGGTGAATTGAAATTTCAGTATAAAGTATACCTTGTATACAGTAAAATTTGAATTCTGCAGTGGCCTAAGCATCCTTCCACAAATAATAAAAAGAAATATTTCAAAACGTTGATAATTTCGTTAACCGTAATCTCAGAGTTAGGCCTCTATTGCACCGATAGCTTCAATTATTATCTCATCCTTCTTTCTATCTACTAATTTCCCAAAGAACAATTTTCTCTGAATCAGAGTTCCTTCCAAAAATAGTAAAATAATATGTCAAAAAGTCAGTATTTTCATTATCCATAATCTCGAAAGAAAGTTTCAGAGTTAGGCCTCTGCTGCACCGACACTCTTAACTATCATTTAACCCTTCTCTCTGTCTAGCAATTTTTCAAAAGACTTCTCACAATCAGAGTTCCTTCGAGAAATAATAAAAAAGTATCTCAAAACGAACTTTCTATCACGCTGGATAGCCTTAATAATCATCTCACCTTTCTATCTCCGAATTTTCCAAAGGACATCCCGCAATCCACACGGTAGTTTCGATAAACTGAACTGGTTCGACCGAGCAGAGCATCTCTGCGAATTATTTCGAGACGATCGATCTTGAAAATGGGCCTCGGTATAAAAGCGTGGGGGTGCGATATTATAATCGTTGCCAGGCCTCCAAATTTATCCGTCTGTTTGTTTGATCGGGCGACTTTCGGCCCGTTTAGAGCGTCATCCGGCTACGATAATACGCGGAATCGCTATTTCCGACCTGGTAATCAATCGGAAATAGAATCTCTCTCTCTCTCTAGGCGTCACGCAAATAATAAAAATATTAACGATGCACGCGCCTCGTGGTTGCACGAGAGCTACCTCTCTCTCTCTCTCTCTCTCTCTACTCTTGGAATCTGGACGAACGTATGCAGGAACGTTTTCTGTGTCAATAGCGGAGTCGCACGTGACACGAACGCGAAACCACACCGATTGGTAAGAAGAGAAAGAGCGAGGAAGAAGAAGAAGAGGAGGAGGATTCGCGTTCATGCTTTTGATCAAACGTTGGCCGCGATGAAATATGGCAGGATGCAATATGGAATTCAGACGATTAGCAGATAACGGTCGCGATAATTATCGCCGCATAAATCTGTCGACGCCGCGTGTCGTTTCTTCTTCGCCTTCTTTTGCTGCTTCGTGGAAGCTAATCTTTCCCTCGGGAGGGAACTGAAGAGGAATCTTTGGCGAACGACTCAATCACGAAGCTCTCGATCCTCAACGAGATCCTCTTCGAACGCGCTCTGGGTTAATAATAAGTGTTTCGATATTTTCGTTGGACACTTTGCTCAGCTCTCGATGATATTATTTAGCTGCCTCCACCCGATTTATCGCTATTGCTCTTCGCGGGATCTACGAGATCGATAATCACTTGGGCTCAAACGCTATTTTCGTGGGAATCGGTGGACCTCGGGATTGGTGCTTGTTTGTTTGTTGTTTCGATTAAGTTGGACTTTTTTTCAATTTCTTTTTACTTGCCGTATGGAGATCGTGTGTTAGTTGGAAATTCAGGTGTAAGAGTGATAGATAGATAGGAGATGTTAGATAGGAATTAACGGAGAAATTTGTGGTACTGTGCTGTAAATTTGAAAAATCCCAAGGTGTTATTGGACAGATGAAGTTTCTAATTACTCTGACGGCCTCGTTACTTTCGCGTGATCTTATTCATTGAACAAGTAGAATTACTTTCTTCTGATACAAGGTGAATTTTCCGCCTCGTGAAATCGGAGGAAATTCGAAGTGTCCAGGAGGATTATCTTGGATTATTGCTCTTTACGAGTTTCTGCATTTTTCTGGTGAAAATTCGCTGTACTTATCATCGATTTATCAGCGATAAAGAGCTACACTTTTTTTATTTTACCTTTCCTTTTCTCTTCTAACGAACAAGGTAGTAAAATTGTGAAACTGCAATTTCTGCGAATTTTATTTGCTCGTCAACAACGACGATAAATTTGCATTAATCGACGTGGTATAATAACTTTCTTCTCTCCTGAAAAATTAAGGATCTGCAAATTTAGTTAAAAACTTCTGTTTTAAAGATCTTTAATAGTTTAAAAAATTCATGAAATTGAAGATAAAATATAAAGAAAAATTCCGTTTAAGAATTGCTTACAACACTTTGATACTAAAAATAAATTAAGAATTCAAATTTCAGTGCAATATTAATTGAAAAAATTAACTTGAACAAGGGGAACCCCAAAATTTCTCATTACCCAAAAGTTACCTGTTCCAACCAAGAAAACACACGAACTCTAACTCTCGGATGTCGTCGAAACTTTGCATATCGACAGAAAATCAAAAATTCTTCGATTCCGTTCACATTTGAGAAAACTGAAAAAGGACGAACAAGCAAATACGTCGATCTCCAATAATTCCGCGCATAAAATTACGAAGATTGCCACCGGTAGAGGAACGACAGAAAAAGTGGCGAGATCCTTGCCAAAGGCAACGATATACGCTCCAGTCGAGCAATCCTTGTACAGCTGAAGGGACGGGCCTCGCAAAACATCCTTAACGATTTTAATTAACTCCGTTAGTTCGTGGAGGTCTTACGTACGCAAATGCACGAGCTTGCCTCGTGTACCGTTAGACGTACTGATAGAGAAAAGATGCGACATTCCTTTTCGTGTTCCGAGCGCTGGGACGAATCTGAAGAAAAATCGGGAACATTGGTCACGAACCGCAGTCCTTTCGACCTGTCCGTATATTTTCCGCGCGCGGAATTCTTCCTGGCTGTAGAAGCCGACTTCGACAGCTCCGAGTTACGATCGTTACTTCCCTGGTCGAGATCGAGATTCTTTTTTTTTCTTCTACGCGGATAGTCGTGCCTGAGACTCTTTTCGAGCAATCGGAATTTTTATTCCAAGTGATTTTCTTTGACCGTTGTTTTCACTGTGGATTTTAGGGAGATTGAGTTTATCGTTTAAGTGTAAAATTATTGGTAGTTTTGTTCTGAGTGATTTAATAATGTCTGTCTTTGTCTCACTTTGCTTTATTTCTTTTTTTATTTCATTTAATTTAATTTTGTTCTCTTATTTGTGTTATTAATTGTACTGCTTTGGGTTCAGAATTTTATTTTCATTTTTTCCTATAATAATTGTCAGTTCAGGAGAGAGAGCATCTACTATTTAAGATTTGTTGTAAAATCAGTGGCTCGGAATTTAAAAATTAATAGATAAGGTTTAAATGTCCACATGATACTTTTATGATAATTGCAAGTTCAGGAGAAAAAGTATCTGCTATTTCAAATTTGTTGTAAAGTCAGTGGTTCAGAATTTAAAAATTAATAGATAAGGTTTAAATGTCCACATGGTTGAATAACAAATTTGAAGATATTCAGTTTTTT
>NW_017100942.1:346951-374086 GCF_001263275.1 Habropoda laboriosa
TTAAATAAAAAATTAGAAAATTTCCATTTCCCCCACAATATTGCAATTTACAATATTATAAATCAGTAAGGAGAGGAAAATTGTAGAGATACAAAATTCATAGCGAATCGACTAAATCTGCGTGGGAACTTCGCTAAAGAATATTCTATTTGAATGTTTCACAGCGTACCTAGGTCTTCGAATTTTCTCGCATACAAATCTCACGTTAGTTTCCGTCTCTTTATCATTCTCTTCTCCGAAAATAATATCTCGCAAACAATCCTAGCGCGTTCTTTCGAAATAAATATCTCGCGTATATCATAAATAGTTCCGCGAGCTTATTTCTAACGAATTTCATACAAAAGAAAAAAAGAAGAGGAAAAGAAAAATTCCCATGGAGTTTGCTCGATAAATTTCGCCGATTACTTTTCTCGATAAATTTCGCCGGGCATACCGTCGAGATTTATGGAACACCTGAATCGTACAGGAGAAAAATTAGTCGACGGGAGACAAACTGGCCTATTAATAGGATTTACGGAGCCGAACAGTCAGTGGTTCGGCATCTTCAGGTATTTTTGCACGATTCACCGTCGTCACGTCGAGGCAACATCGTGAAAACGATACGAGAGAAGCCGTAAAGATAACTCGTGAAAATGCTGTCTGAACATTTCCGGCAATTGTGAAAATTACGGCGAAGAAAAAAGGAGGAAAATGAGTGTCGCGCGTGCTGAATCTCGGCAGTTTCCATTCTCCTTAACGATGATCGCTTCTAGGAACGTTATCAAACCCTTCCTTTTATCTGAGACACGTGTAGTTCGAAGAACGCTCGTTTCTGATGAACGTTGCTGAATTGGAGAGGTATTGGGAGAATGTTGTTGTGAAAAATTGGTAGAAATTTTGTATCAGTGAAATTGTACTTATACGAAACGTAAACTACCGGCCGAAAATTCCGAATCACTTGCCAATTTATATCAACCCTTTGCACTCGAAGTTTTTTTTCATTCATATTACCAGCAACTCGAAGCAATTTCAGTGGAAAGATCATATTCACATATAAGTAAATGATATGCGCATTAAAAGAAAAGTCATTGTTCTATGTTACTGTTTTTTTAATTGATTATGGATACAAATGTTGTAATATATAAAAAAGCAAAAAGTTATAAAATTATTACATTTCGTAATCGTCCAAGGTGTGATACCTCTCGAAGCAATCGCCAATATGTAATCTTGGCTTTTCTACACAGGTATCACAAATATAACGTGTCTGCCGTCTTTCGCCCGGAATTTGTGTCTTTCGTAATAATCCGCGAGCCGCGACCGTCTTTTGTCACCAAGAGCGGAATATCCTATACGCAATAGTTTTTACGATTTGTCTTTGTCCTTATGTTATGGACTGAAAATTATTTGCATTGCCTCCATAGCGGAGCCCTCGAGTTTGATGACAAATTTTAAATGGCTCCGCTCCGGAGCCCTCGAGTGCAAAGGGTTAATACTGAATCTGCTACTAATTCTTTATTCATTTGAAATTGACGTTGCGGAGATCAGTACCACTTTACCTCATTTCGATTGATTTCAATGATAAAAAATTCGTTGAAAAATTATTATAAATACTAACTTTTTGGGGGAATTTTTGTGCAACTTGCAACGGACAGTGATTCCAAAAATTTGGCCGGTTCCTTTTTAAGTATTTAACCCTTTAACTTTCTCACACGTGCGCAATTAATCGTCCAATAAGTGCAAGTTTTTTGAAATTATTTTTTTCTTTTATTTATTCATATTGCATTATCTTTTCTATTACTGCAAAAAGAAAGAAAGTAAGTTTCAGCGTTGTAAGTAACGAGAAACTTATTTCTATACTCCCAGGAAATAATTCGAAAAAAGGAAATAAAATTGGTTTTACTTGGAGATTTTTTTGAGAAATAAAAATGAAGTAGTGAGTGTTTAGTTTTTTAAAATTGAATAAATATTTGTACGGTGTTGTATAATAGTTTTGGCTAGCAACGTTTATCTCTACGGTTAGTTTAATAAAAAAGGGTGTCAATGGAGTGTTACAGAATCAGTAATAAAATGGTAATTTTACTGCTATAAAGAAAAAAACTAGGCAAACAGCGTACGAAGTACATTGAAACAGCTATTTCGAGAAAAACACAAAGTTACTGGAGTGTACAAATGACGTTTCAGTTAGGTGTAAAAAATAGTAAATGGCCTCGTAGTTTTAAAAGTAAGAACGTATCCCGCGTAATATCGTGCTCCTAAAAATAAATATATTTGCGGTACGATATGCAAAGTTGTTTACCGAGAGTAAACCTTGACATTTTGCCGTATCTGCATTCAAATTTCGAGATTTATTTTTACTGAAAAATCCTCCCCTCGGTAAATTTTAAATTGAATTAATCAATTAATCAAATATTGCCACCTTTGATCTGTTTGATTCCTCGAAATAAAACTGCCTAATCGGATCACCATCTAATCTAATCCAACCTTAAATCTATCCAATTAATTATCGTCACCAGTAATGCTATTACATTCCTCGAAACAAACCTACGTAATCGTATTATCCTCTAAATTGCATTACTTTTCTTTCGTATACCTTATCAAATCAGGGTGCACGGTCGATAAACTTTCAAGCTGTTTTCTTTACTCGCAACCTTCCTACCTTTTGTCTTTGCTAAACAGTTGCACGAGATAAGATATAATTGCTTTGTGAGTCGTTCTTAACCCTTTGACTGGTGTAAGCGCTCTTCGTATTCATATTCTGTTTTTCGTATTTATGCATTGTTCAGTTTACAAACGTAAAATACAAAATTCTGATAGGTAGTGTGACTATTAACCCCGTGACATACAAATAAAACGGAATTTGATGCGTCCGAAAAATACTATTTAATTTGGCTCAACTGAACAGTTATGTGCAAGACTAGAAATAGAACATTTTATTTTGAAATTTGCATTGCTGTATAACATTTAATCAGGTTGATGTATAATGTTAATGGACAATAATTAAGTAACATTGTAAAATAATAAATTAGTAGTTGTGTAAAGTATGAAACATTTCAACACATTTTGGAATATGTAGAGGGACTAGACATTTTTTACAATGCCAAGTTGTTTCGCTTCTTATATTATTTTTTACAGGATCTCTTTGCAGGATGTTGAGGAAAATGTGCCCGATGTTTTGCCTGTAGCCGAGTTGGGCACTAATTTTGCGACGGTCTGCCACGCGTTGGATAATTAGGAAGAGACAGATTATATAGCATATCTTCTGCACTATTCAATCGAAAATTTACAATCGATTGCCTTTGTTGAATTAGGTAACTTAGAATAGAGGACATAAGCATTATAGATAGCTACATCAAGCATATAAAGGAACACTTTTTTATATCCTTTGACACACTTTCGCATAAGTGGGAAACATGAGATAGTTGTTGACGTCTCGGAGACGTCAAAGTCTACAATGGCACGTGAAATGAACGACGTCTCCCAGACGTCAATATATGTCAAGGGGTTAATGCTGTAATTCAGTCATACACAGCGAGTGCCGGCAGTTAAAGGGTTAACTAACTTCTCTGAAACGAGGAATAATTTTATTTTCAAAAATTAGCGACGATAGTCACTAGCCTTATTTTATCGTAGGCCATTTCTGCACTCATTTGGCGTATTTAGGGGGAGTTCCCCTAGCGCCGGACGCTTAAGGTTTTTCTTAAATAAATCTCTCTACCTGTGCACACGCGACTGAAACGCGTAGAAAACTTACTTTTACGCCTTTTGTCTCCTCTAGGAGATACGCAGAATATCGGCGAACCGTAGCGTTTCAATTATTGCAGATGTAACTAATGTCCGATATTAGGTTGCCGTCCGGCGTTGAGGGAACTCTCCCTAAATGTGAACTCAATTTAAAAAGAAAAGGGCGAATTGCAAATCGCTGTCCCTATTTTATCATAAGCCATTTCTGCACTCATTTGATGAACTTAAATATGAACTCAGTTTAGAAAAAAGAAATTGATGTATGTTGTCTTTGATCTCAATTCTTCTTTGCAGGTCACTATCGCTATCTCTATTTCATCACAAGCCATTTCCGCACTCACTTGAGTCCCTCAATTTACGCGGCACTTTTTTACGCGAGTATTTGTTTTACGCGAAACTTTTTATACGCGGTCAGATATGTACATACATATTTTCCTATAAGTTTTAAAATTGACACTTTTATACAGTCAGTATTGTGAGATCGCAGGGGCAGATTCGCAGAAAGAAACTTTGTTGCGTTAGGCCCGTATAAGGCGTTGTCTTCGGCCGCTGGGCCGTAGTGCGGAAGCGAACAGTGTGACTTTGGACGTCGAGAGGATGACATTGTTACTATACTGTTTAGATTTATAATTTATATTTTTGAATTTCAACCCAGTCATGTCTAACAAACTTTCAATCACACGAAAGAAGAGAAAGTCGATGTCTTTGGACATGAAAATGAAAATTTTGAATCGACTTGAAGAAGGAGAAAAACCTACAGCGAAAAACTTTTACTAGCTTTTATTTCCAATATTTTTCCTTTTATACCGACAGACTCAATGTACGCGATTTTTATTCGCGTAAATCAAATCCACGTGGAACGGATATTCGCGTAAATTGAGGGACGGGTGTATTTAAATATGAACTCAATTTGAAAAAAGAAAAGTTCATCTATATTGTTTTTCATCTCGTCGATTCGTTTATTATTTAATCAATTCTTTGCAAATCGCTATCCCTATTTTATCATAAGCCATTTCTGCACTCATTTGGTATACTTAAATACGAACTCAATTTAAAAAAAAAATTGATCGATATTGTTCGTGATCGATGCTTCTTTACAAATCACTATCTCTATTGTATCATAAGCCATTTTTGCGCTCATACGATGCACTTAAATGTGAACTCAATTTGAAAAAAAAAAAAAAAAAAAACAAATTGATCCACATTGTTCGTGATCTAACTGATTGAATTGCTATTCGATCAGTTCTAAATCACATCACCGCTACGTTCAATCTCACGTGAAATACTCAAGTCTCGTCGCGCAGCACATCTAGTAGCGGATAATTTCTTCGTTTTCCCCGGGTGTGTAATTTGGTCGTATTTTCTGAACGGTGGACGCGCGACACGCGGACAGGTGCGTTAGGCCCGTTTTGCTCCATTCTGATGTCGCGGAGGCGCGCTGCTCACGTCTGTATTTTGCCTGGAAAGTAAGCCGATGCTATCGAGGGGACCCCCTCGTGATGTGCACCGGCACGATGCATTTGTAAGTGCGAGCGACTATAAATAATCGGCGTCCTCGCTACCTGCACGCGTTACTCCGCTACGTATATACGAAGCCGCGTGTACACGGTGAACGACCGCTCGTAAATTCGCCTCCTTCACGGCGAGTTACCTATCAAAGGGGTAACACGATTTACCCACAAATTCGTCACTTACCTTTTTATTGGAAATGGGTTATGGAATGAAATAGTCTTTTATCTTTGTAATATACGATTTTATTTACGATCTCAGAGGAAACGTCTTTACTCTATTGAATCTTCTGAAGGACTGTTTCTGGACACCCAAAAGAAAGTTGGGGTCCCCTTATACCTAGAAACTGTTTACACTATGGTATGGCATTGTGCAGTGAGTGACTCGAAGACGGACACCAGATGCATCTGGTGGAAGTCCCAGTGCCATTGTTTAAAATACCTCGAATACTTTCTATTTTTTCCTTTCTTTGTTTTGTTTGTTCTTTTTGGAAAATGTGTCGGTGTTTGGTGTTGATTGTGGTGTATCAAGAGTAATAGATAGATAGGATAGGTACAGTATTTTTATCGCATAAAATGGCACATTTGTGACTTCATTAGTTTCACACCAGAAAGCAGATCAAATTGTACAGTGGAATGCAAATTTTAAACTACTTTTCCTGTAGAATTTGCATCTTTTCTCGTGTGAGATGCTAAGTTGTTCCTCTTCCTTTTTGCATGCGTTATTAGGTATTCCGAGTTCGTGACTTAATTTAGCTGTCTCTAATTCTTTTTTTTTACAATTGACAGTGATTATTAGGGATTGTGTTAAGTAGGTGCTCGTTTGCAAGAATTTTGTGAACGAATTATTCTCTGTACGTAGATATTGTGAGAATATTAAATATTTCATCTCCACTCTCTATTTACTCTCAAGCTTCCGTCTTATATTTAAGAAGCAACAACACTTGTAAGCCCTGGAAAAAGCATATTTTCTTAAAATTATTTTTCAGACATACGTGCATATACCACGGCGCCCATCGTTTTTCGATACGATCTCTCTGCAATTCCAGCACGCTTTTGCAGTGAGTTTTCGAAAAGGAGAAATTCTAAGCGTGCACGAATTCGTTTTATTCCATTTCTTCCGTTAATTTGCTTAATTTCAACGCAAATAAACCTTGAACGAATCAGCACCAGCATAGTGCAAAGGGTTGGCCAATATTTGCACCACTTCACGTTCGGTGCAACAAACTTCGTTCGATCTTGACAAATAAATTCGCGATCGTTCGATCGGCGATATCTTAGAAATCAGCGTAAATTCACGAGAGAGGGAAGAAGAAGCTAGCGTGCAAAGGCTCCGACATTGACTACCGTGTATCTTCTCCCCGACGCCGTTGCGTCTCGAGTCCCCGAAAATAAATCGTCGGAGGGCGCCTCGTTATTTTCTACGCGGGTGCAGGCCGCGGTGGTTCCCGTCCTCTGGTTTACGAGGCTACTTTAAACCGATCGGTTTTATCGCGTGTCCGCGACGCAGGCCGAGTATTAGCACGGTAGATCACATCGCGGCCAAGCAACCGGCGTGTCGCCGGAAGCCAGCAACAAAGCGAGCACGAGCGAAAAAATGCAGCCAAGCGAGCCCCTGCTTGTACGCCGCGAAATATACGTCGCGCGAATCAAACACGCACCGGGCAAGATCAACAGAGGGAATTTCGTAGAAATGTGCCAAGTGTTTTTTTACGCTGTGACAAGATGGAACTTTGGTAGCTCGAAAATTCCGAGGTTTGTCTTTTTTTTTCTTTTTAAGTTTGTGGGTTTTTAGGTAGGACTTCGATCGAAGTACGGGGTAATTCATCCCTTGACCCCTGACCTGTTAGAGATTGATTGTATTTGGTGATTCTCGGTTTTACAAATTAAAGAGAAAGGTGGGATTACAATGAATTTTTCTTACTAATGTAACTACTTTTGTCACATCTTCGACAGAGTCTGTGTCGTGAGTCTGACACGTTGTTTTGAGGGGTTAAAGGTTAATAGGTCTTGCAAATTGTAGTAGTTGCGGAAAGATTGTTGCAATGAAAATTTCATGGATTTTTATGCTCTGTGAAACTGTGCAACGAGATTGTTAGAACTTTGTTGTTTAAATAAGAAAATATCCTCTTCCACGTTTATTTTCAAAATCATTGCTGGCGGGTGGAAGGTGGTTCGCAGTATTTTCTAAAAATTGTTAAAAATATGTTTACAATGTTTTTTTCTCTTCTTTAAAGGCAATTTGAGGGAAGCGCTCAAGTGATAGTGAAATAAAAATTCTGACTCGTTTCGAATAAGTTGTGAGTTCTGTAATTAACAATTCAAATTTCGGTACATGCATTCAACAAGATACTTAGAAATTTCCATCTACTATTCCTCGAAGACGTTTCCAGAAAGTAAAACTTGATTTTCTTAAGATTTGAAATTTTTCTCCAAAAGGGACCCAACAAATCTCTAGCAAATTTACAAATTTCCATCTACTACTCCTTGAAGACATTTCCAACAAATCGATCTTCAAAAAAATACAAAAAAAGAAAATTTGACTTTCCTGAGATTTGAAGTTTCACGCAAAACCGGACTTTTCAAACGAATCGAAAAAATGTCACGAGGACCACACGTGGTACCTGGACGCGAGTGCACGTACCTGATCACACCTACCTACCGTGGCGATCGCGCGGTGTAAGAGGTACAAGCAAAATTCGTTACCCGGCCCCCGTGTCCGATGTTCTTATCGTCCAGGTCATTACTCATTGCCGCGTTTGCCCTCGTATTCACGCAGCTCGCGCGTTCCCCCGTTACACACCGGGCCTTTTATATTGATTTCACCTTCCGCCTGCCCACGTTAATTTTCACCGGCGCGGCGGCCCGCGAATCCCAACGAAATTAAGAAGAAAAAGAAAAAAAACGTTCCGCTCGAGATCACGAAAAACTGTTGCTTGCGACACTCTTTACGAAATGAGAGAAAGGCTATCTCTATCCGGACGTTATATCAGCCATCGTAAAAGTTAGAAATCGTCGTCTCTATTGTGGTCCGTTTCTCTTTGTGAAGATGCCTTTTTCGATCCTTTCGATTTCGTGAGAGGCAGCCGATGCTGTGGAATTCGACAGCATTTTTGCTTAGTCATACGTGTGTACGTTTAAATTAGAGATTTATTGATTTGATAGGGTTTAATTGCTGGGGCAAGCTTTCGTTGATTTTGTAAATTGAAACTGAAGGTGGTGCTGAAGTGAAACTTTATTACGAACACGATTATTATTTATGCGCGTCTTATTTCACGCAGAATTTAGGTCAACAGTGGGATTTACGCAGGTCTGAATAGTTCCTTGCTTATTTCAAAAATTCTATCAGTTCGTTCGTTCATGATTCTCTACAAAGGTGAAAGGTCGTATAGACCTCGTTTAAAAAATTCTCAAAAATTACAAAATTATTAAAGAGAGATATGAAATTCTTGCTCCACAAAGCAGATAAAACCATCGTTCTCGAGTCACCTGACTAAACAAATTAGAAGCTCCCGAATAATTTAGTTAATCGCAGTATTTTTAGACCAAAAAAAAAAAAAAAAAATCGGTCGTAATACGAAAACTTGATGTTTGAAAAATGATCATGCGCAAAGATGGACGTGCCAGCGAGGCAGATTCACGACTTGGGGATCTCGTGTCGTGTACGAACCGGATGCGGATTTTTAGTGCAAGTTTCACCGTGTCCCGTGTAGCAATTTGGCTGGAATTTGGGATACTTACACACGCAAATTTCGTGGATGCGATCGCGTTGCGATTCACGCACGGGAACAGGGACATCACGATGTCGAAATTGTTCCGACTTGTCGTTCGAAATTATTGTTTCGTGGTTTTTCGGGCGGAAAGAAGGGGGATCTCTCCGCGTGTGTTTCTCCATGGAAACATTATCGCGAAATCAAGGTTCTGTAGGTGTGAAGGGCTACGTTTTTGTTTTTAACCCCCCCAAAAAAAAACAGGGACAACGAGAGATGGTCTAAGGATTGGGATCGTTTTTGACGATATTGTTATCAGAGTTTGCTAGACGGTGCTCGTGTTCGGGTATAAATTGCTCTTGGGTTGAAATTTTGTTGGTTTTTTGGAGATAGCTTGATTTGCGTTGGAATGATCAGTTTTGCAGCTAATGTATGTAATTTGAAGTAGTTTTGATGTAATTTGTAACTTCGTTGCAGTTTATTTGCAGAGAAGTGAGAAATTTTTTGAAAGAAATACTCTTGTTTTAACGAAGACCTATATTTAAGTTGCAGAGTTTTTTTTTATTAATTTACTGGATTAGTGAACAAAGAATGCTATAAAAAGTGTCATAAATATTCTAATGGAACAACTGACAATAAATGAAACTTTAGCTTCAATTTGCACAATTTTTTTTATATTAATTTACTGGATCGTTGAACAAAAAATGGTGTAAAAAGTGTCATAAGTATTCTAACGAAATAAGTGACAATAAATGAAATCTTAGCTTCAATTTGCACAATTTTTTTTATATTAATTTACTGGATCGTTGAACAAAAAATGGTGTAAAAAATGTCATAAGTATTCTAACGAAATAAGTGACAATAAATGAAATCTTAGCTTCAATTTGCACAATCTTTTTGATACTAATATACCGAATCTCTGAACTAGGAACAGTATTTCAATAAAATCCCTCGGTACAATAAACATTCTAATTGAACAACTAACAACAATCATATCATTACCAAATTTTTCACGAAATCTCACAAAAAAATTGTCAAATCTCACTCACCACGAAATAAAAGTACTCTGAACAACATACCCAATCATCTACGTTCTCCAAACTTCTACTTTTGCAGCGAAAAATGTTCCCATTTTCTACTCTCCTATTTTTCCTCTCAAACACCACGCTAATTAATAAACGAATGAAATGATACCCAGAAGTCAGCGAAAACCATCGAAACCACGATCAACTCGACGTACAAAATCATGATTAACGATCGAAACACCGTTCGCCCGATCGATCCCGTCGAATCTCGTCGCTGTAGGAAAAAGAGTAGAGAGAATTATGCAACACATGGTGGATTTCGATGTGTCACCATTAAGGATGCAAACATCACGCCCACCTAGAGCATGGCTCCGGGCGTGGATGAAAAGAAACGAAGAAGCGAAAGATTGATGAGGGCCGTTTGGATAATCGCCACCGTCACGAGACCGGGGAGCGGACTCGGTAGTGTGTTTGTGAATAAAGGAGAGAGAACGATTCCCTCGCGGTTGAGAGAAGGCGTGAAAATGGGGTCTGGACGTGGCTGAATGGCGGGGCTGCACAAATCACCAACGTGTGGCCACGGATGAATGGGAAGGATGACCCATTTCCGGATGCTACCATATACGACGATTCTTGACTCATCAGACCCGTTCTTCCTTCTTCCTCCTCTGCACGCCGCGTTGAAAACGAAACCGGTTGCTTTTGTCTTCGCGCTGTTAAATAGTGGCCAGGCTGACGGCCTTAGGCGAAAGTGAGTTTGATTTGGTAATCCCGGCACGGCCATTCTTGTTTTGAAACACCTAGAACCGGAGAAGTCGTTCCTTTTTATCTACGATTCACGCGATGCTCGGAGATTTTTCTGGGAGATTCGTGGTTGCTTCAGAGGATGATGCGAGATAGTCGTTAACCCTTTATAATTCACTTCGAAGCTTCACTGCTATTCTCTAGGAAAAATGTAGAAATCTCATTCCTAATTTTTGCTCTGCACAAAGAAAAATCTGATTGTAAAGGGTTGACAGAGCTTCTCTTGAGAAAGTTTCAAAATAGTCGGCAAGTGACGTTGAAGAGTGTTGACGGGTAAATTTGGGAAACTGCGGGTGACTCAGAGGTTGGACACGGTTCGTGACGGAAGATTGTTAATGGGATTGCAAGGAACCAGTACTTCGTCTTGCCTTTTCACTGGTATTTCTGACGAAAGTGAGTCATAGGTGTCTTCAGCAAGCACGCTTATTCTTCCCAAACAACACTCTATCACCAAACACACTCCACCGAAGAATCAAAATCCCTACGACACGCGTCGGTCGATCTTCGATCCAACCAGGAAGATCCGCAGCGTTTCAGCGGGAAAAAGGCAAAAGGACGAACTTGCAGGTTCGCGAGGAAACGAGGTTAAAAGAACGTGGAAAAAGGTCTAAGCGAGAGAGAGAGGGAAGATCGGCATCACGCCGGAAGAATTTAGTCGTGGTCTCTCCCGGCGTGGTTATTATGCCTGCCTTAACGTTCCTCGCATTCGCGTTCGCCTACCCACGCGAGGCGACCGCCCCTTTAACATCGCCGGTATTCGCCTGATTTATGAATGCCCCGGCTATATTTAACAGCGTGTTCACCATTGAAGACATGCCTTAGGCAGCGAGGCGAGCCGGTACCGGCCAGAGGAGGAGAGATGTCGCTTACGAGAGACGTTAGGGTAGGTACAGCCACGAGCGCACGTAATCCCACGTAATGCGGGATCCTACGCGAACGAGAAGTGGATGGACGCGTTGGGATATGCTTCGAAAATTTCGACGTACTCGAGGAATCTCTTCGTGTCTCTTCTTCCTTCTGTGGGCAGCCAACCGACAGCTTTATCGCTGGCTTATCGCAGCCAGATCGCTTCATCTCCCGTGGAAAATTCGACGATTGTGTCGTTACGCCTGTCCGACACTCTGCTGACGAGCTGTTGTCCAGGGATTCTGTTGGGGATGCTAGCTTTGGGTGGATTGTGGTTGGAATTATCCGGGTCGTCGGAGGTAATTGGGTGTTGCGCGAACTCGACGATGAATGGCTTCATTGAGGATGGTTAGTGTGTGCTGGATGATAGGCTTTTGGGAGTGTTTTTCAGGGTGATTTGGGCTCGGAGGAAATCATTTTGAGGCAATTGATGTAACGTGTTTATTGTTTTTCTTTTAGTCTTCATTTTGCTTAATCCTAACTTACTTGAAATCAACAGTTTAAAGCAGGGGTCAAGCATTTTTAAAGTGCCCGCCACTGTGCCAGGTATTTTTACAAAATGGTTTTGAACGATGATTGTGCGTAAGATGAACCAGTAGAATTTTGTATCGCTCAATTCATTTAAAATAAATATGTATGGAATGTACTTTAAGCTTGCAACTTCCCTTCCAGCAAAATTAAGGTAAAGTGCCCAGCCATTCGGAGTGCCCTTTTTAATCAAAAGGTTGCCGACCTCTGGTCTAAAGTAATATAAACATCAATCAGTTAATCTGATAATCAATAATGTAACCACCATTTACAGATTTAATTACAAATTACCATAGCCTAAAATGTAATCCATAATTCCACATAGGACAGTGTAATAAATGAACCCCTAGCCTACGAAGCCCCGTGCGTTCCATGGCTTCTTGTTGAACTTCGGCTTCCTTTGCACTTTTACTTTATATTACACTATCCTCCTCATTTTTCTTTCTAATCGTACCAGTCATTTCTCTCCTCCCCTTTCTTCTCCCAGGATTTTTTCTGTTTTCCTTCGGGGCAATTGATGTTGGACGTGTATTGCTAGATTGCGTTTGTGCAATTTAAATGTTACAATTTTACTGATTTTACTGTGCTATGTTCATCTATGGATTAGCGTTTTTTGAGTGTTTCCAGAGATTCTAATGTTGCTTCGTTCAATTTCTCCGAATTTCTCAAAATTTATTTCGAAGAACGATATTTAAGCAGCTTAATCTTGTTTCTTTAGTACTTCATCCTGTATATTAAATATGTATGCAGGTATTACGTTCTTTTCTTGGCCCAGTGGTTTACGTTCAGATGCTAACCTACTTCCGACAAAAGCCAGTTAATGTCATTCATGAATTTACCAAGTGGGATATGGGTCAAGAGTGATAAAAACTAATAGAAACAAATCTAAATATAGGAAAAGAGAGCTATAAAATTCTTCGGTATGATATCGAAAGGCTTACTTCAATTTCCCACGCATTTCTCACGCCGAGTCCATCTCTGTGTGTGTTTCGTGTACACCTATACAAGAGAGAGACACAGCGAGCTGGTTTATTTGGACGTATGAAATAGTCCGAATATCTTGACGTCAGCTTGATTAAACGAGAGGCACATAAAACTGAGATTATCCTCGCGAGGTGACCGTGAACACAACCGGGACCAGCAGAGACTCTCGTTGCTTACGTTATATCCTGTCTGAACCGTTGTATATGCTTCCCGTGCACGTTTATAAAGGGCCTTGATCATTGGAGAGGCGTGCACGATTCGTGGTCCAGCCACCCAAGTGGCACACTTCCCCAATTCCACATTGTTCAGGCGGCGATGTCTGTTCTTCTCGAATCGAAATGCAAGATACGAGCTAGGCGGATAGTAGGTCTTACGCCGCGGCGCCAAATATGGTCTGCGGCCGTTGTTTCCTCTCCGACAACACTATGCAACTACACGTGCTTCTTTTTTGCTGGCTGGTCAGTCTGTTTGTCCACGCTGGATTGCATTGATTTGTTTGCTCCGTTCGGCAAATATCGCGCCCCTCCTCTTTGTCTGCATCTTCTTCTTCTTCTTCTGCTGGCTTGTTGGAGGCTTTGTCTTGTAACGAGTGGAGAGCTGACAAGTTGTGCGAAATATGCACAGGGTGTTCTGGAAACTGACGATTCTTTGTGTAAAATTAAAGAATACAATTTTTTCGTATAGAGCTCGATTTTGGGGGGAAATTGGATTTGGATATTCGAGCGTAAGTGAATTGTTGGATTGAGTGAACGAAGCGGATTGTGTATTCAGATTTGATTCTCTCGAAAATAGAGCTCTATACGAAACAATATTGTTCTGTATTTCTTACTTTTATGTGAGGAATTACTTATTTGCTTGCACGATTTTTGGAACACCCGGTATGTATATGTGAGGACTTCATGGCGTTTGGTTTAGCTTCTAACTAACGATTGGGGATTTTAACGACGACCCCCTTTTTTTTTGGTGAATTGGAGGTGAAGCTGAAAGGGTTAAGACTGATCAGTAACAAAAATCCAGTAGATGGTAGATTTGGGTTTTTTTATATTGTCGGTTAATAGAGTGAATTTTAGTTTCTTTATTTTTCTTATCTCAAGTTTAGCTTTGCAAAAATTCATAGATTTTCAGGAGTCGTTCGAATATGTTTGAATAATGATTGAATAAAGTCATACCAATCATTCATTTCTGTGCAAAGTTTACCACAAACACTGTCGTGCAAGAGAACGTTACAAACTCAGCGAATATAAATTTATCTCTATACTAAACTCCATTCATTTTCCTTCATTTTTCTATTCCAAAAAATACAAATCTCGCATTATCTAACATAACTACGCTGTCTACCATCGATCAGCAAATCGATGCAAGTCAACCTCGACAAATTTCTCGCGTACACGATCACAGTCAGAGATACTACAGCTCTATTTTATCATCGAGCTACCTGTTCGCCTGGAATTTATCAATGTTTCTCGTAAAGTTAAACAGAACTCGAAATAAGCGTGAAGATAAAATTGATCTCAGTAAACGATCTCAGAAAAAAATGTACCAGAGATCGCTTATTTTCATCGTTCGCTAGGTGCACCCGACTTTGCCGTACCGGCTGGAATTATTTTTTGGTAGCGCGCACTCAGTCAATTATTGCCCAAAAAACGTATAAATTTGATTCAGAAGAGTTTGTTCAAGCTGTGTGAATATTATCTTTCCCCCGTTTCTGTAGGCAAAAAGCGTCCACAGAGCGTTTAGAAGGTAAAAACAAAGGGGTTTTCAACCCTCTACTGTCGAGACACCGTTTTTGGGGTCGTAAAGCCCGATGTGGAGTCTACGAAACTTCTCAACTACCAGTTAGTTTTCTTTTCTTACCGATTCACCGTTATTACACATTTGTCCAATAAACATTACAGAATAGAGTGGTTGGTTGTATTAATTTCGATTTCAATATAATAACGCTAAGTTCTGAATAGAATGGAAGAAAACAAGAAAGATAGAATCTTTCTGTCAGCCTCCGAGTCTCCGCCTCGACAGTAGAGGGTTAAAATTAGAAAGATAGTGTACGTACAGTCGTGTCCATAGTGAGACGAAATAATCAGAAAGAACGATTTGTACTCCACTCGTCGCTGCATTACCGCGATCTGTAATACCCCGAGCCATGGTAATTTGCATACGTTAAATCGATCGAGATAAGGATCAAAGTTGGGCTCTCTCGATGGCGTTATCCTGGATCATCGAGCACCGCTATCAGATATCCTATTACGCGTGGCACTGTCGCCATTCCTCATCCAATCATAAAACTCGTCATCCCTCGCCGTTTCCTTTCGCAAGTCGTTCAACCTGGCTTGGAAGGGAAAAAGCAGGAATTTCCAGAAAAAGAACGAGTTTTCTTCACTCGTGTGTGGAATATTTCTCGAGTTTTGCGTTCGAAACCCAAGATCGACTGTTTATCCTGTAATTTGGAATATTAAGAATGTAGGAGTTTCGATATTAATTTGACAAAATGATTTTTTAGTTGCCAAAGTATGTCAGAATTTTAGTCTTTGCAGTGTATCACTCTAAAATATTTTTATTTTAATATTTTGAAGTTTTGTTAATTGATAAAAAATATTACAAGAAAAGATGAAAGTCGAGTCTTCGCTGTTATTATAAATTTTGAACGCGGTCAAGGAATAAGCTGGAGGCTGTGCGAGCTTGAAATCGATTCGACGAACCATTCGATGTAAATTAATTGCTGGCGAAAGCACATCAGAACGCCTAATACGACCAGTTAGCAGAAGAATTTAAATATCGAGGTAGAAAGTGTCTCGACGACAATGAATATCACCGCTGCTTTCACAAAATAACGCACAGGACGAAGCTATCAATCAGGGAGAAGAAAAACTGCCCGTTCAACGCCGCGTTTACCGTCGTTACGAAACGACCGTATCGAAACAATTCGTACACCGTTGCGACAGTGTGTCCCGAGACAATCCATAATTCAGAATCAAGCTCATCTAAGAAGTGTGCATTTCTTCACGTTAGCCATCTGTTAGCAGCCCAAGCTGTTGCAAGGTTTCAGCTCAAGGAAGGGTCATTTCGTGTCCACATAAAGGAAAGCGACACGCGATATCTAATTCGTTTGTTTGCAATCGAATAGGTTGCTTTGCGAAAAAAGTATAATTTGAAACTTTGCGGACATTTTTTACCCTTTCGTAGGCTTCTCAGGGTTAAAATCTGTCGCAGCGAGGCAGATTTTAGTATGTAACGCGCGTGGCAGGTGGTAGATGTTCAATCGAGGTCTCAAAATCTTTGCTTCGGCGTTTTAAAATTTTTTAAAAATTAAAAATCACGAATTTGTTTTATCGAATTAAGGTGGAAGTACGCAACGGGCAAAAATTGAGGATTAAAGTAGGGTGAAAATGTGTTAAAAAGGCGCCAAGGACACAGTGCGAGAAAACATTTGAAACGCCTATAGGGGCCGAGGACACAGTGCGAGAAAATATTTGAAACGCCTATAGACGCCAAGGTCGGCGCGAGAAAATCTTCAAAGCGCCAACAGCAGTGAAAGGGTTAATCTTATTCTTCCCACAATTTTCGTCATTCTCATCCTCCTCATCATTAAAAAATCCAAAATTCCTCAATTTACACCACTTCATCTCCAATAATTTTCGAAATATCACACAAAATGTGTCTACCACCCAAACTTTGAATGCTCAATTTTCACCCTTCAGTACGATCCATTTCTGATAAAAAAAAATACGTGTCGAATATCTTCCCTCGAACTATCTCTCCCATAAGTTTCATCAAAATCGATTTGTCTGGGTTCGATACGCACAAAACCCACGTTGTTCCTTCCCCCATAAAAAACACACACACACTTCACGAAAACCACTCGGTTAATTCCGAAGCGTTGTCGGATCCTAGAGAAAGACTCGCCTCGTCCAGTTTGATCTGGAGGGATCCGTGGTCAGGCCAGTTCCACACACAACAGTGGGTAATTACAATTTCAAAGGACGCTGGCGTGTTATCGGTGTGGCAGGGCAAAGCATGATTAACACCGGGGCAGTTGGCGAATAACGCCGGTTATACGAATTATCCGCTCGTTATCGCGACGCTCTCGGTATTCTCCGGGCGTGTTATCTCTCGGCCGGGGCGAACGTTCCTTGGATCCGCTAAAAGAGCTGGTTTCTATCGAGATCTACATAGTTGCATAACTTGAAACGAGCATCGATTTCTCGGAGGCGAGCCAGTTGATCGCGATGCACAGCCGCGCGGAGGGAGAGGGAAGGTGGACCAAGGCGTGATGAGGCCGGTGCACCCGGCCCGATGTCCGATAACGAACCACCGGCGCTTACTGCTCGCAGAAAACGATCTCACTCGGTAACCGTCTCTCGTTGCACGGAGATCCCTTTCGATCCCCGGGGACCGTGATCGGGACCCGCGAATGGAGAAGATTCGAGCTTCAACCCTTAAGCGGCCCGCACACGATCGATAATATTGGCCAATCGAGTTTGACAATAATGTACAGGGTGTCTCGCGTAAGGAAAGCTACCTTAAATGTCTTCTTTAGTCGTGACGATGCAGAAACATATTCTTGATGCAATTTTTTGAATGGTATTGAAGGATATATAGCCTGTGCCGAATATTTTTATCTCAAGGTCACCGATACTTGATAATATACGGGGTGTTTTATTCTACAAAAGCCATCGAAATGTCTCCTTCAATTGCGAGGATGAAAAAAGTATCTCCCATACAGTTTGAACGGTATTGAAGGATATATAGGCTGCACCGAATATTTTTGTCACAAGGTCATCGATATTTGACAGTAATATACAGAGTGCATCGTCTAAAAAAAGCTATCTTAAACATTTACTTCAGTCTTGATGATACAAAAAATATCTCGGTGCAATTTGAACGGTATTAAAGGAAATATAGTCTGCACCGAATATTTCTGCCTCAAGGTTATTGATTTTTTTGTTTTGCATATAAATGCATGTTTTTTTCTCTCTATCTTGTATATTGTAGCTGAAATAAAAATGCGTTCTGAGATGTACAGTGTCAGAATCTTGAAGTGACTTTTGATGTTAAAAATTTATTTCCACGGAGATAGCAGGCTATAGCAACCACGTGTGAGAATCTGCGTGAATTTCACGTTTAGGGTCCACTTGGCGTCATAAATCCGATGAAATTACAGCGTAATAGCCGTATTCGAATGACTCAGAGTTATTAGGATGTTGAGTTCTGTATAATAAATGTGGAAGTTACTATTAAGGGGAACGAGATATCCGTACGACTGCAATAGGCACACGTAGCCAATGTATCTCCTTATCTCGCCGCATATTTTCACCGGGGCGATGCATCTTTCCGTCCAGTTCTCCATTCTTTCTTGTCATCGGGATGCACCGTGAGAAGCGGCGGAGAGAAGGTGTCTTTAACGTCTTTTTAATTAGCCGACGATGTCGGCGATCACAGAGAGGCGTCCTTTATACCCGCGGCCAATTAAAATAACCGATGCAACGTAGCCCCGGTGTGCATACGCAATCGCGGTTTTATTGCCAGCGTGTCTGGCGCGATATCGCTGGAAACGCCGAAAAAAGAATCGAAATGTAAACTTTATACGGGGCAAATCCGTGGATACTTTAATGCTTCGATTTCACGCTCGAAATAAAGAGTTCAGATTCGGAACGTTTTACGAGGTTTAACTTCATAAAAGTTCGCAACATCGGCGGGAGAGAAGGGATGCTGCGGAGTTTGTGATCTCCGTGAGAAAAATTCTTCCAAAATTCTTTCGTCGTAATCAAATTCTAAAGGAACGGTTTGAAATATTGAAAAAAAGACACACGATGTCTCTGAAATATCTCTTCTGTTTTTAAGACATAATTGACAGACTTTGAATATTTCGAAGTATTTACTTAGAAAATAATTTTCAATTGACGATTTGATGATAAAAATCATATCTTCCAAAGTGGAAAAACCATCGAGAGTGAAAACAGTGAAAACAAAACGAGACGAAACGATTAATTATTTTTCCAAAAAAAAAAAATTAAGACACAATCTCACTCGTGAACGTTGAATTAAATTACTAAAATTGCATTAGTTCAATATTCGCTCTTAATTTTCCAAAATATTTCCCTAAAAAGTGAAATGATCCATTCAATTAACAATTCGAAAATAAAAATCACATCTTCCAAAGTGAGAATTTCAAATAAATTTCGCAAACAGTCGAATCGATTAATTACTTCTCCAGAAAAAAATACAAGAATCTCCCAGAATATCAATTACACACCACGACCATAAACCTCCCAAAGAACGAAGAACTTCATTCATCAGTCGCGCAGAACAATTTCTGCCTACCTCTACCTCCAACAGCCAACAAATTATCCAACAGAACCGCATCTTGACAAAATCCCGTTACCCAGACTCTCAACTTTGTACAGCAGAATGATCCTTGGCGGCGTCAAATTTCCCATCGGTAGATTTCCTCGTGCATTCGCGAACAGGAAGCTCGGGATCGAGCCAAGGTTCGTCCACCTCCGCAGGAAACTCGGCCCGCCTTTGATTCCACGTCGGCGCGGCCAATTAAACAAGAAGCGTGGTCGCGTTGGTCGCGGAGTATTTTAATTAGACAGGCTTTTAGGTGTCACGGGATCAGATTTTGCGCGAGCCACCACAGAGAGAAGCCTCTTCAGCGAGAAAAGCGTCGCGCGGAGGAGTCGTGGGACGACGCAATTAATTTCTATTAATTAGATCTGGCCGCGGTGGAAAGTTCTTCTCTCCCCCCTCTCCCGGAAGATGACTTATTACGACGTTCATCCGTGTGTCTCTGTCGCTCTCGATGATTTGCTGGCGTGCGTTTTAATTGGATCCGGACGTGGCCGCTTTTCACGCGTCGCCGTCGTCTCTCCTCTTCGCATGCCGCTGCTCTCCGGCCACTCTCGCTTTCGCGGAGAGTGTCCTCCGTGTCGCGTCGCGTCGCCGGAGGATCCTTCTTTTTGCGACGAGCTATAGAAAACGTGGGAGATTCGAGCACCGACTTCCGCGTGCGACGTGTCGCCATTAAGGTTTTTTCACATCGAGCGAGATCGCCTGGCCTTTGACGTTCAATCGTTCCTTTTTTTTTTGCTGTTTTTTGGAAGTGATTAATGAGCGGTTAAAATTGGATACTTGGTTTTTGTTGCCCGAGAGGAATTATATGCGTGGCTTCGGGTTTAATAAGTGTATGGATATGGAAATTTGTATTGTAGTTATTTTATTTACTTTTTAGAATTTCTTGTTCGATGTTGGACTTCGTTTAGTTGAAATTTTTGTTGTCTGTGAGGTTTAGTTTTTCAGGTGGTTGAAGAGTGAGGGTTTTTTTGCCTCGGAGCAGTTTGCGAGGTGCTCGTGTTTTCTGTAACTACATTTTCTCAAAAAATAAAAAATTATAGAGAAGAAATAAGCTTGTCTTTCTACGGAGATTTAGTTAAAGGTTAATTATGAAAGAATTGGGTTAATGCTTTTTTCTCATGAAAAGTCGTTTATCGAACTTTAGTATTACATATTGATAGTTTAATGCATACATGACGTAGTAACACGAATTAATCAAAATTATGTCTAATTAAAATGTTACACAAATATTCGGACACTTAGCAATAAATTCATAATATTCAAATATTATGAATATTTAATATTTCAAAATACAACAATATTCAATAATTAATATTTCACAATATCATAATATACAATATTTCTAAAATATTTTTACCTGCCCCACTTGCAATGCTTTTTTCATCACTGTCCAAACATTTTCTAAATTAACCATACATCCATCTTCAACACACTTCTCTACAATCTCCTCCACGTAGATTCTCTAAAATGATTCCCTCATTAACACGCTCATCTTGAAAAAATTCGTTAAATAATCCCTTCTCACGTTACGTGTGCATTAAAATCACAGGTAAAATGTCTAGGATGCACGGTGTGCAGCGTCCTTAACCGCGTGGCTCATATGTGACCGCGTTCGATTCGCGCGGAACGTGGGCGCGCGATTTTTTTTTCTTCGGCGTCGATTTTAATAAGGAACAACGACGACGAGACGCTGTTATGACTGCTCGAAGGTGGTGCAGTAAAACCGGGTGATAAAGATACGCTGGCGCGTTCACAAACTCAAGCTTGGGCGGGGTGGCGCGCGCACTTGCGTGCGTTCTCGCGTTCGTGCGAGAGGCCTCTCCTCGAGAGCCGCGCAGATACTGTTACTAAGTGTCGTAAAGTTTATTGCGGCGACTTTGCTCCGTGGTGTGGGTCGTGGATGAATTCATTGTAGGTGCCTGGTTTCCAGGCCTGTGCCCGAGTGGGCTTCACCAGCCCCCTACCTCAACCGTGAAAGTGGCTCACCCCCCCTCGGAGGCGAAAGTGTCATCTCTACTTTCGATTTTTTTTCACAATTTCGAGTGATTGGAAAATTATTGGAGCGCTATAGAATTGCTGGTGGAATAGAGGAAATTGCGTTCTCCGTTAACCCTTTGACGCTTGAGCAATTTTTTAAATATTCTTCCTTGACTTCAGTGGCTCACTTCACTAGTCATCTATGCTTTCGATTTTTTTTTAAATTCGTATGATTGGAAAATTGTTGGATTACCATTGAATCGTTGGTAGAATAGGGGAAATAATTTTCCGTGTTGACCCTTTGAAACTGGAGCAATTTTAGAAATATTCTTTCTTCGACTTTTGTGGCTCACTTTAGTAGTCACCTCTCCTTAAGGTCGTGTTTGAAATTCTCGTGAATGGAAAATTGTTGGATCTCCAGTGAATTAGCGATGGAATGGGGGAAACAATGTTGTCCATTAACCCTTTGAAATTTGAGCAATTTTGAAAGTATTTTTTCTTGACTTTAGTGGCTCAGTTCAGTAGTCATCTCTCCTTTCGATTTTTTTTTGAAATTCTCGTGATCAGAAAATTGTTGGATGATTGATAGAATGGGGGAAATAACGTTCTCCGTTAACCCTTTGAAATTTGAGTAATTTTTCTTCGACCTTCATTTGAGTGTGAATATTAAAAGAAGAAGGAACTTTGCTGAGTTCAGTTGGCTAAAATTTTTGTATACAGAGTGATTTGAAGTTTAAAGGGTTAAAAGTGTGAGTAATCGCCAATTTAAGATACCTGATACTTAAGTATTTATTTTTAGCGCACTATTATCCATCCTCAGAGCTAGAGGGTAAAATATTAGTTCATTATTAGCTAAGGTTACTCTCGTGTCACGATCAGTATTGCAAAAACCGTGCTAGTGTCCTCACGAACGTCCAGCCTTCGTTGATTTTAATATTCCCACAAGTGCATTAAACATTTCACAGTTAATTTTCACATCGTCTTGCAAAAGCTATTCCTTGTCTATTCTTTAACTTCCTTTAACCCTTTCGTGACCAATAGGACACACATGTCCCACTCGAGTATTCCAACGAAAATTAGACAATAAGTAAAACAATTATTCAGAATTCAGGATCTAACGAAAATGAACACGCCACTGTAAAATATTAAAAATTCTCGAATATTCAAAAACTTCGCACACTACGTGAAAAAACCTGACAGCGTATAATAACAACATGTTCGACAATTTTTTACCGCGGTTTTTCAATGTCGAGACCAAACAAACGCCCGACGAAAAAGTCGAAAGAAACAGGTTCGTTCTCATTCAACAACACTGAATCCTTGTGCGTTGGGTGGTGTATCCTTGGGGACACGAAATTTCGCGCGTATCTCAGCGCGAGTGCACGCGTTGCGAATGCAAACGAAGGAGGACGATAAATATTTGCGCGGCGCGTAGGGAACCGTTGAAATTTTTCCGAGCAGCTCCGATTTAATTGTCGTGGCCCCCGCGCCTGTTTGATCGCCAAAATTAAATACACCTTGACACGGATGAGCTGAATGGCTTGCATAATATCATTATACGCGTTACGCAGAAAAAAAGAATTGTGCAGTTTACCTGCGTCGCCACTTTCTTCGCGTAACGAAACGTTAATTGTGCTTTTGTGCTGACGGGACCAGCGATGACCTAATGTGGTTAGCGGGAATCGGCAGTGTTACGAAACTGCAAAAATTTCATTTTCCAGGAGAGAGGAAAATTAGTTCGTCGATTAATGCGATATTAGCTTCGCATTGATTTTAATCGCTAATTTGAAAAATTAATGCGAATGATATTTTCAATGGTGAAGATTGGAGGTGCAATTGAAATTTTTATTTTATTTCTGATCATTTGATATTCTGTTCGGTAATTATTTTATCATTAATTTTATCTATTAATATTCTACTTATTTCTGATTATTTACTATTTTTTATATTATTTTCAGATTTCGTTTGAAAATTTCGCGATTCATAATTTCTTGGGCACTTCAGATTTTTAATTATGTAAAGGAATTTAAGAAATTTTACGCGGAAAACCTTCGGACTAGCTTTGATTTAAGTATAAATGAACTTGGATGGAAGTAAATTTCTTTTCACAGAGTAATGCATAATAGAATAATAATATTAACATTAAAACGCAGAAATTTTGATATCTTAGATATTAGGATTTAGAAGAGAAGAAAGACTTCTTTGTGTCCCAAATGGTGAGACGGTGGTTGTCTTTAATCAGGTTTTTTGCCAGTTTGCCGAATGCTTCTATTTGGTCTTGTCGTTCAAGTGTTAAAATTAACCCGCGCAATGTTTCAAAGAGTAACTTCATTCTCCTTCGTCTGCCAGAATTAACTTGTGAATAAATTACCATAGTGTCTTGTTCAAAAAATTCATAAGCTTCTTTTCATATTTTTTTTTTTTTTTACGCGTATACACAAATATACGAAAGGATAAAAATAGTTGTACTTGGTCAGAGGAGATTAAAGTTCAGTTTGCGTAACTCAGACTTCTCTAACGTAATCCCCGAACTTTTTAGTACCTTTTTTTATGAAACACCTTTATTGGAATGCTAAATTTTCTGTAGATGAGAAGAATAAATACAATTTAGATCGATATTTTGTTCGAGAAAATTGAAGACGTTAATTTGAGAAGAAGGATAGTTTTGTCGACAGATTGCAAAGGTATCGGTATCAAGGAAAGAGACCATTTGAGCTTTCTAATCCTTGCACATATGACATCCACTCCAAATGCAAGTATTTACACCTACTCGTTACAGCTGAGATAAGCGTTTCCTGTTACATCGTAGCATTTTCTTCGACACGTAAACACGTGTACGCCATTGTCAATCGCGGGTTAAAAATAGAATTTGTGTAATACCAAATCGATTCTGCTAAAGTAAATTTGCCAAACGTATATTGATTATTTAAAAATTCGACTCGAGATTTACTGTGATAAAGTAAAAGTCCAGATTTTTTGAAATTCATAAATTGACGAAATTTTAGACTAGGTTTCATCTAATTATTAGAATATTCGATGAAAAGAAAAACTGACAAATTTTCGTTAAACGAGGCATAGTATAATTTCTCTACTGAAACGAATCCAATTATTCCTAAAAGAGAACATTGAAAAATACACGACAATTCAAAAAATATGAAGAGAATTTTCAGTTCGTTTAATTTTGATAAATTATATCTCATTTTAAATACCAAATTGCAGAAGAAAAAACACAATATTTTTCGTGAAACAATAATTCTATACGAATCACAATGTACGCACGAGTATAACACGCCAACATGATTCATGTTACTCTAGACTGAGATTTATTAATCGCTGAAAAAAGCTGACAGACCGTGAAGAAACGCGACACGTAACATATTTATTTACAAGTACGTCCCCGTCCCTGTGAAAGGGTGCCGCACAATTAAACCGATTGTTCGATCATCGTATCGAGGAGAAAAGAGAGAGAAAGAACGGACCCGCCTTTAAATCGAATTCAGACACGCGAGAAAAAAGGAGCATTGTACGAGGGATACTCGCGACGAGACCTTGTAAAAAGGCTTAAATGGCCTGTGGAATTAGCCCCGTGACATTATAATGAAGACGAGAGGCAAGACTAATGGCGGCAAAGTGACCCACACCGTGTACCAACGCAGCATTAATCAATGTCCCTTGCATTCACGAGAATCCCATTGCGGGAACAACGTTTAACATTGACCCCACCGTGAAAAACCACCAGAGACATCGGGCCACCGTGACAAAGAACGGCTGATTGTACTGTCGCACGATATTCACCTACGCTATTGTACCGGAAACGCGACGAAAAAACAGACGGGCCGTATTTAGGTGCGTTGATCGTTGGTATGCACTTTTGGTGTTAATTCGTTGGGTGCAATTTTATTCAAGTTTAGTGTAGCCAGGAAATTATGAGATTTGGTGGAATTTTTAGGGGATGCTGGAAAATTTGTAGTGCAGTGTTTAATCGGAGAAAAATGTATCGTGGGATTTTGTTAAATACTTTGGCGTTTATTCTCATAGAAGTAACCCCACGCGACGCCGGTGCTGTTCACCTGTAATCCGCTTCTCTTTTCTTTTCGCCGCCGCTCCGATTCGTTCTCTTCCGGCTCGATGCTTCTCCTTTTTTTTTTCACACACTCGCACTCTTCCTCCTTTTCTTCGCGCACGCATCCACACACACACACTCACACACGCCGCGATCGGCTTGACAACCCATGTTGTCTAAACATAACAAACGCGCCACGCACGATCGTCTTCCATTCGTTCTTCCTTTCCAGGCCATTCACACCACTCTCTCACATTGACTCTTTCTCTCCTTCACCCTCGCTCTCACTTCCACTCCCACAGTATGGATAGGGATGAATTTTCGGAGATATTGTACTGGAAGCGTGACGGAAAAATTGGATGGACCATTGTATTTTGGGTGTTAATTTTATTCAAATTTAGAGCAGCTAGAAAATTACGAATTTTTATAGAATTTTGAAAGAATATTAGAAAGTTCACGGTACACTATTTAATTATAAAAGAATAATTGCATACTTAATAAAATCACTCCTGAAAAGCAAAACTATCACCCATTTTTTATATGTCAGAGAAGAAACATCAGTATCGCTGAAGTTTCAGAAAAATTGCATATGACAATGCAAAGTCCGATTAAAAAATGAATCATATCGATGCAAAATAATTTATATCGATTTAACAAAATCATTTCAAATCTACCGTTCATTTATAAATTATAACACTCACCTGAGAAACTAATCCACGTGACAATGAAAATGAGAAAATTGATTATTTCCTGTATTGAAAATAAAACTACCTGTTGCATTTCACTACTCGGCAAATTTACCTGTCATTCGAACAAATTCGCCTGTTCGAGATAACATTCCTTCCTAGTCAGAGCGCGTTTCGAATGTTCGTCGTCTCGAGGCGTCGCAACGCTAAACGATGCGCTCAGTTTGTCACGGTGACAACGAAACGTCTTTATACGCGGCCGCTAATTTATCGCGCGACTCGCTAATTCAACGCTCGCGTGTTAACCCCTCCGGTGGAATTGTCAGGTCTGGAACGCCTAATCGTTCGATCACAGCGAACCACCGGGTATCGTTTCATCGGTTCCTCGTATCAATATCCACCAGCCACGTGTAATTTATGGCTCGGACGCGTTTCTCGAATTCTCACGCGGCGCCTAAGACAGTCTTTCTTCGATTATTAATTACACCAACTGGCTCGGTTCGAAGATTAAATAGAACCCGGCGGATGAAACTATTTGACATTTCGAATCGCCGCGTTTCCACTTTGTAGCAGATTGAGCAATTCGGTCGTGAGGGGAAAATTGGAAGTCTGGAAGTGAGAGTTGCTGATAATTGTGTAATAAGTGAGAATTGCGAAGAAGGATTGTTAGATCTCTTTTTTTAACGTTGTGTTTTTGAGGAAATTAGTTTGTTGTTATTTTGTGATAGATAGCAAATAGACTGGGATAATAAGGAAAAATGCAATTTAAGCGCAGGATTGGAATAAATTTGGGAATTATTGGGTGAATAATTTTGGAAGCATTGAGGGTGAAGAGGATTTTTTAATACAATTTTTATAGAATTAATATTTTCA
>NW_017100942.1:375178-376627 GCF_001263275.1 Habropoda laboriosa
CAAAATTAAAATTTACAATACTTCATTTTTAAAATTTTATTTACTGTATCTTGTACAGTATTTCACTCTAAGGTATTTACCTAGAACCACTAATTACTAAATCTTGTAAAAAAATTTGAAATTATGAATAAAAATTTTCCGAACAAAATTAAAATTTACAATACTTCATTTTTAAAATTTGATTTACTGTATCTTGTACAGTATTTCACTCTAAGATGCTTACCTAAACCCACTAATTCTCAAATCTTGCAGAAAACGTGTAATTACGAATAAAAATTTTCTAAGCAAAATTAAAATTTACAATACTTCATTTTTAAAATTTTATTTACTGTATCAAATATAGTATTTCACTCTAAGGTATTTACCTAGAACCACTAATTACTAAATCTTGTAAAAAAATTTGAAATTATGAATAAAAATTTTCCGAACAAAATTAAAATTTACAATACTTCATTTTAAAATTTTATTTACTGTATCAAATACAGTATTTCACTCTAAGGTATTTACCTAAACCCACTAATTATCAAGTCTCACAGAAAACGTGCAATTATGCAAAAAAAAAAAAAGAAGAAACTTTCTAAAGAAATTCGAACCACCAAACGGAAACACGATAAAATTCTCATAAAAAGCGTCGGAACGTGAACGACTTCCTTCTGCGACATCATCGCCTAGTTAATTTATCGCCGGAGCCGCTAATTCCGCGCTCACGTGCCAGCTACGCCGAGAAAGTCTGATTACGATGCGCTCGTTCGATCATCGCGACCATCAACGAAGTCGAACGTGAGCGCGTCTAACGACGACGCATTATTCCGGCCGCGAGAGGAAACGCCGTGGATTATCCACGGCGCGCGGCGGCTGGATTCGATCTGGCGACCTCCCACCAAGCACAATACCGCATTATTGCACCGGGGGATTTACGAGCGGGCCGACCTTAATATTAAAATTGAACGGCCGCGTCCATCGACAATAGAAGTCGACATTGTTGCGACGAGATTGCGCGGGGCCGTGCAACCGGAAACTTTCTTCGAGGCGTTCGCTCCGGGAGGAACTTGTGTTGTGTGTAGCTGATGTGAGAATGAAGCGAACACGCGACCAAATTTCGAGGTTTTTGCCCGTGGGAATTGGAAATCTTTGGAGGTTTTCCGGTTTTAGAATTAGAATCGTTAGAATTGTGGAATAATTAGAGGATAATTGGAAGTTCTTCGGTTTTCTTAATTAGAGTAATTGGAATTATGGAATAAGTATAGAATAATTGAAAGTTTTTCGGTTTTATAATTAGAATAATTGGAATTATGGAATAATTATTGAATAATTGGAAGTTCTTGGATTTTTTTCTTTTTCTAAATTTGTCTTCTTTCAGTATTTATTTATTTGTATATTAAGTTGTGAATTTATATTCGTCGTTTAAATTGTGTGGTTATAGGGAATGAACGAATTTTGTCACATTCT
>NW_017100942.1:376656-386047 GCF_001263275.1 Habropoda laboriosa
GATTGAGCATAAATTAATTATTCATGAAATGTATAATGACGTTAAAATAGAACGACTAGGTCAGGTTTGAAGATGTAAGCCTTTAAAAACTAGGTGTAAGTCGAAGCAAAATGGAGCAATAATTTGATAATTCCAGGAAAGACTCAAAATTGTTAAATATTGAGATACTGTGCTCAGTAATGTTGAATTATTTGACTGAAATTCTTAGTTGAATTACGTATGCACTGACTTGCAACGTCGATGAATTTTAATAATATTTTCTATAGTTGATTATCTTGAACTAAAGAAAATGATAACTTAATGACAATCTTTTTGCTTTTCAAATCTTCGAGAGAAAAATTCTGGGAAACGTTTTAATAAACGTGTCAACGATAAGCAGTAAATTTGGGAAAAAATGAATCATACCGGAGTACTTGCTTGCATATCTGATAAATGTGATTTCATCGTGACGAAAAGATTGCAATCTCTTTGGAATTTTTTTTTTTTGTAACGTTACAGCGACGGTTGTGTAAATATTTGTATCGTTTATGACACACATTGTTACCCGTTCCATCTTGATGGAAATAGTTGTTCGAAACGAAGTAGGTTCGTTTGACAGCGGCAGTGTTTCAGAAACGAATTCAAGAGATCGTGATAAATCAGTAGAAATCGATACAGTGTCGCTGAGAGGATTACGAAACGAGACAAATATGATATGTAAGTCTAAGTGAGTCTAAAAATAGGATTACAGTGCCTATGTGGTAGAAAGTCATGCTCGAGTTGTGAAAATCGAAAAATCTCAACTTTTAAATACATTTGGTATATTTGTAAAAACGTGTCGATCAGAGATTTAAATTCGAAAATATAGATATCCAGAATGAAGTAATAAAAAATTCTAATATAAATTATCTTAAATTCTCTGTTCTCTGCAATTTCAAAATACTCTTTTCTCACCAGAAAAAAAAAAGAGAAAGAAACACTTCAGAAACCAGCCAAAAATGGCAAAAATTCTTCAGAAATAAATCACCATTAATTCTCCAGAGTCGCGAAAAAATGTAATCTCTCAATAAAAGCCAGAAAACAGGAGAATAATCCATCATACGCCTAATCGTTTCAGCCACATTCCATTCATAAATACACAGTTGGAAACGGGAATTTCGTTCACATTCTCTCGCTCTCTGGTGGAAGTCGTTCAAGACGAAAATCAGAGTATCACCTCGAAAATGCTTGAATCGAGCGAGTACCCTATTTCTGAATGGGTTAATTGACGGGGCAACGGATTGAAACATAAATTTCAACGAGTCGCAGGCCTACGTATAGGAAAAGATCACCGTGGAACCTGTTTTCGCCGAGGAACGACGATAGAAGTCTGTACCAAAAATGTAAGCGACTTACAAATCTAGTTCTCGAGTTGCGTAATACGTTCTCGAGCGCTCTGTTACCGTCTCGCTATTCAATTGTGGAAACAGGTAACGGTATCTCGTGAATGGCGATTGTCGGCCTCTCCGTTTCGAAGCCGGCCATTTGGCCAAATGCAGCAAGCAGCAGCGGTGATTTCTTGCTAGCGACAGTGTTTGAAACTCAATTTCGAAGTGATTTGATGTTTTTCGATGTTGGGAAAAATCCAATTATTTCGAACTTAATTCGATAGGTAGGACATGAGGAAGTTTTGGTAAGTCTTGAAGTTTGAGATTTGATAGGTGTTGGAACTTTAAATACTCAAGACTTACCAAGACTTTGAAGATCTATCGAAACTTTAAAGACTCAAGATTCAAGACTTTAAAGACTCAAGAATCAAGACTTTAAAGATTCAAGACTTTAAAGACTCAAGACTTTCAAGACTTTAAAAACTCAAGACTTTAAAAAATCAAGACTTTAAAGACTCAAGACTTCCAAAACCTTAAAGAGTCAAAACTTTCAAGACTTCCAAAACTTCCATGACTCAAGACTTTCAAAACTTTAAAGACTCAAGACTTCCAAAACCTCAAAGACTCAAGACTTACAAAAACTCACAAAGTCAAAACTTTCAAGACTTCCAAAACTTCCAAGACTCAAGACTTCTTTAAGACTTTCAAGACTTCAAACTCAAGACTTTCACGACCTATCGAAACTTTAAAGACTCAAGATCGAAGACTTTAAGGACTCAAGATTCAAGACTCGCCACAATTTTCAAGACTTCCAAGTATCGAATTAGTGATTCGAATTTTCACAGAATTGAAAACTTTGGAATCATTACAAAATTGAGATTGAGACACCCGTCACTATTAGTGGCTCAACAGAGGGGGATAGAAACTCACGAGAGCGGCTCGTCTGCCCAACGCAGAAATCCGCGGTTTCTCACGCCACGATAGAATCGGCCTCGCCAATTTGTCTCGCGGCTGAAATGTCAGCGTGCAGCGACAGCCTCCTCGACGGATGATGACTTACTTCGGAACTTCTGAGTGCTCGTCTCGTCGGTGAAAGGCGCGGAAAAATTTGTCCCTGTTACGAAACGTGCACCAGGTGATAAGATGGCGCGTATGAATCGAGCTCTTCACATTTTTCACACACAAGCTGCTTTTGTTTCGAAAATTACCTCAATTTGTAGCAAAATGAAATTGCTTCTTGAGGTCTCTTAAATCTTTTCAACTTATGTCTCGAGTATTTAACTACAAACAGGGTGAGAAAATATTACACACAGAACACTACAGACGAGTTAATTAACAGTGCACCACGAAAGTTAATTGATGTAATAAAAAACAAAGGACGTTCGAGTAATGGATACTAAATTTAGATCAATTTTTCTTCGAGTATTGAAGTGGGACGTATGTGTACCGTTAGTCACGAAAGGGTTAACCTGTTAAACGAATTCACTTCTCGAACAGAAATTGAGTCCCTTCAATTTTTTAATTAAATGTTAGTAAAAATTTTAAATACCAAAAATAATATTTTTAAAGACAGTAGAAACTTCGTGGATTCAGGAACATAGAAAAATCGAAAATTGAGCAATAGAATATAATTAAAATTGTAGTTTCCGCTCTGTCGGACAATTTTGACACACTGTGCCCTCTAAAAATTGAAAATACCAAAAATAATACTTTTAAAGACAGCGAAAATTACAGATTTCAGTGTAAATATTACCCTGTTTAAAAAATTACTATGGATAAACAAAATTTTAATTAGGAATACTTAGAGATTCATGGACTTAAAGGAAGCGAAAATTAAGAATAGCAAATTTGTGAAAATTTTAGTTTTTTTCACGGTCAGAGAATTTTGAAACACTGTGCGCCCTAAAAAATTTTAAACACCCAAAAATAATATTTTTAAAGACAACAGGAATTACAGATTTCACCATAAATAAATTTTCATTCAATTACAAATCCTCAAGGATTCGGGAACTTTAAAGAAACCGAAACTTAAGTAACAGAAAATTTATCAAAATTTTAGTTTTTACACGGTCAGACAATTTTCAAACACTGTGCGTCGTAAAAAAGGAAACTCCAGCGAGCGGTACGGAGAGGATCGTTTCGTGTCCGCGCACGAAACGCCTACGGGAGGCCAATAAGCCCGACACGAGAGGGATCTCTCGATTTACGACGTTCTCGGTGTCTCCTGGAATCGCGTTATCCTCGAGGACGAACTCTCGCGACGCGTTGAACCGCGTGTTTCCTAACGCAGTCGTCCTCCTTTCTTTCACGAGCAGGCTTAATTGTCGGGGAAATAATTGTACGGCTGGCAATTAGCTTTCTTTCGCCGTGGCGCAGTCACGCAGCCTCTTTGTCGGCGAAAAAGTTTACCCTTTCGCGGCCTATTTAGGGCGCGCAAGGATATTACACGTTGGGTGCAAAAACTCCTCGAACACACATTATTCGTGTTTTTAGACGGCACGATTATTTGGTCGAGCTTCGTTGATTGTGAATAAAAAAAGAGAAAGATGTTAGACGAGCTGTTTTTTTTTTTTTTTTTTTTTTTTTTTTTAAAATTTTTTTTTTTTTTTTTTTTTTTTTTTTTTTTTTTTTTTTTTAACACTTTGCGGTCCGAATGATTCAATTAGTCCTCGTTCATTTTAGTTTGCATTTATTTCAATATTTCAGAGTAATATTAGTCATGAAATATTATGTTTCGAGATTTAAGATTTTAAGATATTAAAATTTTTAAATATCGTTCACAATTTATAATTGATTATTGCGTGATATTTGAAGGTAAAAATTCCCGCAAAGGGTTAAAGGTCACGGGAGAAAATTTAATAGTGCCAATCAGTTGATTGTTTCCTTTCACAATTGTCCGTATTTAAATTCTCTGTGAAAGCAATGCAATACCACCACAATCTCATTTTTCTAATTTTTCAACTCTCTCGAACTTTTCATTCAGAAATATACTGGTTCAATAGAAAAGAAAAGATTGCGACATCTCGTGAACCGTCGATATTTCATATATACGAGAAGAAATATCGAAAATTATCATGATTATAATATTACAACTGTTTCACTCAACTTTCATAAGATACTTAGAATCTCAGACGATTTTATTTCACAAAATGTAAACTCTATCGACTTCCCTCAAAAAGTCCTCTAAAATTCCTCTCAAATCCACTCCTTATCGAACACGTTCAATAACTTATCAGCATAACTCACGCAATAATTAAAACGAAAAAAAAAACAAACAAACAGGACCACTTGTGACGATCGACAAAAATGACTAAAATTATTAAGCATCTTATTGACAAGTAAAATCATCCGGTTGGAGATCCTCCAATTACTTTCAACAGCTCAGGCGTCGTTACTTACAGCAGCAAGCGAATAATGACAACGTAGAAATGTTCCATGCAGCAATATTTTACAGATAAGATATCCAACTCAAGGCTTCTATTAAATTTCTCCTCACCATTGCACACATACACACACTCTACTCTAACCAATCTCACACAAACACACGCGCTGTATCGTGAATTTATATTTCAACATTGAAACTCTTTGAAAATTGATTTCCTACCGATAAACATTCCACGCCCCGGTTTGCAACTCAGTCGAGCATGATCGGAGTGAAAGAAAAAAAAAATTGAAAAAAAGAAAAGAACGGGGAGGAAAACGGACGAAAATTACAGTCGTACGATTTTAATCGAGGTGTTAAATCTATCGGAACCTGTACCGAACTCGTCGTTGGGGAACAATTTCTCGCCACGGCTACGAGAGATGACCTTTCGATCCTTCCGGTCCCGTTAAGCGGGGCTGTAAATTAATTTCGTTGTAGAACAGCTCTCGACGCGGACGCCCACCAGTCCCAAATCCTTTGTTCGACAGACGATCGATCGGTGGTTCGTTAATCCAGGCCCCCTCAGCGATCGGCGACGGGTTAGCATCGTGTCGAATATCTATTAACATCCACGGCTGGCGGACGACGCGCTTATCTCGCGCGTATTGTCGCTCCTTTTACGGATCACCACTTCGCCAGAAGCATTTCGTGCGACGATCCGTCTCTCTTTCTATTATTTATGGACCACGATTGTTTGCCTGGAGTTTTGCGTCGGTGAGAGTAAGTGTATACACGGTGAGACGGAGGCAGCTGTGTGTTTCATTTGAATTTCATTTAAGGGGTCATTGCGGCGTGACACTTTCAAAAATTCGATTCTTTTTTATGGCGGAGGATTCGAAAGTCAGTTTGGTTCACTTTTTTGGGGCAGTGTTGGTGTGTAGCGGAATGGTGTTTTTAGTGAAATTTTAGATTCTCTGTGGTGGTGCTGTTGGATTTGATAATTTTTATTCCAAATCTTACGTTCAACCTCTGCACATTAATGCGTTAAACTTTTAATTTTATTCAATATTAATTCTTGGGTTACAGAATTTCTGCAAATTTCTTGCGTTCAATCTCTGCACATTAATGAGTTAACCATATCTACAATTTATCGATCGAAATTCACTGTAGTCGATTCACAATGCACTATCCGTCATAATAAAACGTCATTTCACTTTCAAATTTCATTTTAACGATGATTTTTATTAATTCCATTTGATTCGTATTTTATTTAACATCAATCCTCACGTCACACAATTTCACTCCAAATCTCTTCACAGTTTAACCCTAGAGCGGTCTTCGGGTCTTTTTTGACCCACCGCCTTTTTATATTTTTAGTGATTTTTCCTGTTATCAAGTTTACGTTCCTTAACATTGTTTCAAACGTTTATCGTCTAGGTTCATATGTCGCGTTGGAAACGAAAATTATTACACGTAAGGTCTTAGGTCCTTTTTCACCCAAAAGTCTTAAGTGTACAGTGAAAACGAAGACCGCTCTAGGGTTAACCGTACAATTGATACAACAAAATTCACTCCACTCCATTCCCATTCCCCCCCAAAAAGAATCTCGAATCGGCACGCACGATATATCCCAAGCACGTGCTCGCACGGAGATACATACATATTTCTTTTTCAATCGTCCGGGGCTCATAGGGCAGCGGCGATCGATCCGCGTGAAATATTTTTTCCCGATGATTCCGCGGCCGCGCAGCGCCTTTTGATTATCGAAAATAATGTTTAAGCTCGACGAGCGGAGACCGTATCGTTTCCTCGTAACCTCCGATGAGGATTCCCCTTTAATGTCGATGATTATCCGCGGTATACCGGGGGATTATACCTCGCGGAGAATTATAAGGTCGACGCGAGCAACGAATCTTCATCGGTCCAAGGGTGATCTCCACCGCGCGAAATCAAATCACGAACGAGCGTCGAGTATATTTTTTCTCGCTCGATAACGACATCGAGTCGCATGATTCAAGAGGTATTTACGCTTGTTCGTGTTTCGTCCACCAGACGAGGGGAAAATAGAGATTTTCTGCGAGATTGGAAATTTAAATGGCAGGATTTGAAGGTAACTACAGTAAATTCTCTACAAGTGTCAGGTCAGTTTGGATTCTACAAGTGTCAGTATAGATGGTCCTACGCCTATGATATCCTCGCTCGCTGTCAGTCAAGCGTGTAACGCTACACCACTCGGTTTCTTTTACGAGATTTCACGGCTCGACAACGCATAATAGCAAATTAACACGTTCACTGTCACGCCAGATTTACAGGTTGCTATCAGGCGGCCACAAGAAGATACATTTTAAGCGTAGGATTATAGTATTATGTTTTATAATTTTTATTTTCCATTGAAAATAATGTCTAGCTAGCTATGACGTTCAAAATTTTTAGTTGACAACATTTATTTTATTTTAATTATTCTAAACATTTGAGGCACTCCAGTCACTGATGACCATATCGAGGAAACAATCTAATGTTAATACTTATTGAGTGTTTAATTTAATTTCATATCATATCGCTTTGGATGAATTATAAAAACAAATTGCTAATTACATTATATACCTGTACACATTATCCGTCGAATGTAGAGGGTCGAGCCACCGTTTGGTTGCCAATTGTTTATTACATAGAGTCGGCCTACCTCCACGTAAAAAAAATTGAAAGAATCAAAAGAAAAAACGCGAATTCGTATCTTTTTCGATTCTAGAATATAAGAAAATTTGAATAAAATACGCGACGAGAATTGGGGAGAAGCATAAGTTAAACGCGTAAAAATATTCAATAATAAACGAACTAGGGATGAAGCTATTATTTCAATACGCGATGCACTGACTCTAGTATTTACTAAAATTCAAAAATTCTCGTATAAATTCCGAAAATAGATTATTAATTACGGTAAACTACTGAGACGGTTTAATTTAGGGTGGGCATAGTGCACTCGTTCCAAATCAGCTCACAATATACAATAATAAATCAACTAACTACTTAACATGCAATTCATGCAAATTCGTTGGATGGTAAATTATTAGTAAACAAAATTCAATATCAGAGAAAATATATGAAAAATTTCAAATTAATTTCAATTGCTGGAAGAAAAGTAACGAAAAGGCAACCTCTCAAAGTCATTTCAATATCCTATTCGACAAGTCTGAAGAACAACGATGACTAAAATTCAAATGTTTATTTCCCTAAACCTTCAAAATAATTTCGAAATATTTTATTCGAAGCGGAGTATTCCAAGTCAGTATCGATAATTGAAGAAATTATTTGATTGTATTTAAAAGAACCGAAAGGAGAATATTTAAAGTCTGATATTAAATGTCTAGCAAGTACCAGTAATTGGTAAAATGATTTATATTTGTTTTAAAAGGAAAATTTCTAATAGGTATTAGTTAAAATGAATTGTTATTCAGTCTATTGTATTGAAATTCTAATTGATTCTAATGTATACAAGTGTTACAAGAAGGCTGAGTGTGTACAGGGTGGACATAGGCTAGCTAGTAGCCCCCGACCACTCTATGAACTTTAACGTCTATACTCGAAAGTGTATCGTCAACACTAACACGTTACCCAGATTATCCAAAAATTGAAGAAGTTACTTTTAAAATTGAACATTCTACGGTGTTTCTAGAGATTTGATAATCATAGTCGAACCTTAAACGACCGTTCAAACGAAGAAAATTTTCCAAAAATCATTTCGTATGTTATTAATCGATAAAACAAAAATTCATTGTTGAAAAATAAATATTTCCTGAAAATCTTCATCTTCCATACAAGATTCAAGATTTTCCCTAATTAAGAGTAATTTCAAAAGATTATCTGTATAAGCTATTATTTCAATACGCGATGCACTGACTCTAGTATTTACTAAAATTCAAAAATTCTCGTATAAATTCCGAAAATAGATTATTAATTACGGTAAACTACTGAGACGGTTTAATTAAGGGTGGGCATGGTGCTGCTTTAGTTTGAAATGATTTATAAACACATAATTAACAGAGGAAAAACCGTGAAACGGCAAAACGTCAACATTCTAATTGTTATAACATGTAAACAGAACTTTAAATTTAGTGTAAACAGAAAAAATATATAATACAATTTATTTCACGGTATTGCAACAAATAAACGTTGAATCAATATTTAATTCGTATAAAAACAATTATTTAACGTAATAATTTTACCTTCACTATGGCTATTTTTAATCTACGACCACAGGTCAACCTGATTTCTAATCCTTACGAACTTTAAATTCAGTCTAAACTGAGAAAATATATAATACAATTTATTTCACGGTATTGCAACAAACAAACGTTGAATAGATTCTTAATTCGTATAGAAACATTTATTTAAAATAATAATTTCACCTTCACTATGGCTATTTTAAATTTACGACCAAGGGTCAACCTGATTTTTAATCCTCCGAACTTGATTTCACAACGAGAAAGTAATAAGATCGTTGAAACGTACTTATTTGTCAAAGAAACTTGCAAAAATGTATAAATAATAATATGTAATGTTTTAACAAATTTTTGGAAGTATAAATTAATAATAAAATTGTGAAAATCGTTATCGTAATACGGTATAATTTATCAGTTTTCACAATTTTGTTATAAATTTATACTTCCGACAATTTGTTATA
>NW_017100942.1:388762-394453 GCF_001263275.1 Habropoda laboriosa
ACGTGTTAATAAGTAAATGTTGTTCAAATTATATCGTGTTTGATATCATTTTCATCAGAAAAATCTCAGCAACATGTTAAAAAAAATTCCAGATGAAAAAAAGGAAAATTAAAGAAATTATATTTTTCTATTATGATTTGTCGAGCCGTGTAATCTCGTAAAGGAAACCGACTGGTGTAGCGTTGCACGCTTGACTGACTGCGAGCGAGATAACATGGGCGCAGCAATGACGCAGACCTAGGCGTAGGACCATCTATACTGTCACTTGTAGAATCCAAACTTACTGACTCTTGTAGAGAATTTACTGTAATAGTTTTGGCTCTATATTCGTTGAATACTTGTGAAATTAATTCGGTGCACGAAAATTGAAATGATAGTTTAACACGTTCGTTGCTATCGACGCACTGTATGCGGTCCGTGGTTGGCAGTCAATTTGGGTTGGTTTTTTATTGTGCTACCACAGTGTTTAACCCTTTCACGGTTATGAAATGTCGAACACTATGGACTCATATGCGTTCAATACTAGTTTTCGCTGTAGACATGTTTGTGTCGCGATTTTTTGTTCTAACGTTGTTCCGATAACATCTCTACATTTCTGAATATGACAGTACAATAATGTTTTAATATACGATTAACCCTTTTGCTGCAATAATTACACGCGATAAATATTTCAAGGTATTTGAAGCTGAAAGGGTTAATATTTATTGTTGAAACGTAGAGACACGCTTAAAATTAGTTATACGAAGCTAGATATTATTAGAAGGTTATTAGTTTCATGTTTAAACAAATTCGCAAATAGTTTCACTCTAACGTTCAAACAGAAGAGCCAAAAATGTCTGAGCTTGGTCATTTGAAATTCATAGGAGAACGTGAAACCTGGCAGTGAATATTTGCTGTGTAGACTCTGAAACCCCATATTTGAAATATTAGCGAAGTAAGGTAGTATTACAAAATTGAATAGATTATTGGTGCAAATAACGCTTCTACTTGTTCGAAATTTTTGGAAAGTTCCAGCCACACGTGGTCTTGGAAAACTTTCGAAATTCTAATAAAAATGAATTTTTCGTTAACTCTGTTACGTGACGAATTTTTGCTAAAAACTTATTCATTGGTAGACTCAAATTTGTGGAAAATTTGGAGTCCCAAAAATTCACAAATTCATATATATATAAATAAACCCAAAATATAGTACTCGTTACAATATTTAGCGGACAAAACAATTAATATAGCTTCTGTGTTTTTAATTATATCCATTAAAATATGAATTTCAAATTAGTGAAAAAAATTAAAAATAACGAAAATGAAAAAAAGAAACGAGGTTTGAAGAATAACTCACCCAACGTTGCAAAAGCAAAAAAAGAAACAAAGATGAAAGAAGGGAGACGGCAAAAAGCATGGATGGAAGTCGAAAGGAGGCAGAAAAGTGGGTCAAAGAGATGTTGATAAATGCACAATGAGGTTCGCAGCTCGCGCCGACGAAAGGGTAATATCCAAGAGACCTGTCTGGATCGTGTGTTTCAGATCCAGTGCAATAATTAAGACGCACGGAGACTGATACATGAAAAAAGGTGATCGGCGCGGGTCATTAAACCGGCGCTTTCTGTTGCACGCCGGAGACCACGTTAAACGCTCGTTACCAGAACGCGTGTCGTAATTCAATTTCACGCTTTCCTGCTCTCTCTCTGGGTTCGGAATGTTATCTCATTCCCATCGGGAACCGATAGCGTACGCGTAGACCCGGGCTCTCTCGCCGCCGCGCCGCTCTCTGTTGCACGGAACCTATTGTAATTTCCGTGAGAGTTTACCGTAACGGTTTCCATGGGTTTCGTTCGCGGTTGCTCGCGGATGATGTGCAATCGAAGCGCAATCACAGACTTTTCAGCTCGAGATTGAAGTATTCAATTGCGTGTATGTGTCTGCCTGTGTGTTTGTGTGCAACGACGATTAATATTCATGGGAATGTACAGTAGTGGTTTGAAAGTTTCAGACTATTATGCATTAATTGTGCATATGTGATTGGACACACGTTTCTTATTTTAATAACCAAAGGAAAGGTTCTTGTAGGTCGGTATGGTATTTTTTAGTACTTTTTGAGCTTTGATTTTTGGGAGCCTTGACTGAGTGAATTGTGAAAAAAGGTCATAATTTTGATAGTGTTGTAGCAAAGGAAAGGCTGTATTTGATTATTTTATTTCGGGTTAATATGGTATTTTTTAGTACTTTTTGAGTTTTGAATTTTGGGATAAGAAATTGTCAAATTGTCAGTCATTATAATTTTATGATAGAAAGAAAGAAAAGGCTGCCTTTCATTATGTTCTTGCAGGTTAATGTGGTATTTTTTAGTACTTTTTGATCTTTCATTTCTGTGAGCCTTGACTAAAAAATTTAAGAAATTGTACAAAATACAATTCTCAATGTAACTACGTGTCGAACGTTTTCTCGTTAAAAAGACATCCCTTTCTAACATCGTCAAGTGCTTGTACAAAAAGAGCGTCAGAGTGTATCTTTACGTTATCTCGTTGCATTTTTAATTAACTTCGCTTCCTAATTAATTTATTATAATACTTCGTAAGTGTTTCTCTCTTGCTATGTATCTTTAATTAAATTAATTATCTGTTGATTTTCATCGAAAGCTTGGCACTAACGACTCTGTTTTCACCGAGTATACTTTCATAGTCAAAATAGTTGGCGATAGTGTGGAGGATTTTTATCAGAACTCACGTTCATCGAGCGATTAGTCGAACCTTGGACACGTTCCAAGAAACATGAAGACGATGTTGACCGTGGTTCGCTAGAGGCGAATTCGATGGCGCCATGAGAGAGAGAGAGTAAAACCGTTCACCAGCAAATATTGAATTTTGCCATAACAAGGCTACACGCCTAGCATAAATGGTCTCCCTTAAACCTGATACCCGATCCAGGCTGTTTCCGAACGATTTACGCTTCGGGATATTTATACACTGAATAATTGAAAAATTTTGTTATTAAAGTTTTATTTCAAAACGTTTCACTTGGGAAAAAATTATTTCGAAAAGTTTCACTTTGACAAAATTTTATTTCCAAAAATTTCACGTTTTGCTCCAGTGCATAATATTTCACTGCTCTCAGAGATAATAGAAATATATATTTCACCACTTTCAAAGATAATAAAAGGAAAATATTTTGCTACTGTCAGAGGTAATAAAAAAAAGGTTTCTCCATTCTCAAAGATATAAAAAAAAAAATATTTCACCATTCTCAGGTATTAAAAAAAATATATTTCACTATTCTCAGATATTACAAAAATTATATATTTCACCATTCTCAAAGATAATAAAAAGGAATATATTTCACTGCTCAAAGATAACAGGAAAAATATATTTCACCACTCAAAGATAATCAGTACCATAGAAAACTAACATAAGAAATTTTCCAATACAAAATCTGAAAGAAAGGGTTATAATCCTCGTTCCATCTCAATATCGGTACAAAGATAGAACTTAAGTTTCTTCTCCTTTCGACAAACACCACGAACGTCCAACGACTCGACCGTCTCCACCGACTTATCCATCATCGTCGTCGATCGGTTACGATTTTTGCGATCCTTTCCGACCGAAAAAAAGCGTCTTTGAGGATCGGCGAGTCCTGCCGCGCAAAGTGGCGTCGCTCATTTCTAAAGAGATCCAATATTTGCGTACTTGGATTTGGCGTGGTTCTTGGTCGGGGACCGTCCATCCATCAGACGCGGATTGGAAGCACCGATGGTGACCTTGGTTTTCACCACGACGCCCGGGAAGGCTCTCGAGGTGGACAGCGGGGACACTGAACCCAACGCTTCAACCACTATTTACATATTTGTTTCGCTAAGTGAAATGCCGTGTTCACAGCTCTATATTCCGATTCCTGTTTCAAATTTTTTCATTCGGACAAACTCGCTTCATGAGAACACGCGACAACGGGAATAATCGCGATGAAGCGAATCGAACCGACTGGATGCTCCTGTTCTTTGGTAAAAAGCGGGGAATGCGATTTTCCACGGTTATATAATGGAGCGAAGTGATCGTGATAGGGGACAAATTTGAAAATTACGATTCTACGGGAACGGTGAAAAATTGTGAAATATTTTGTGATTATTTTTTTTTCTTTTTTTTTTTGAGTTACTTTAGCAACATGCAAATTTTGCAATTTTACAATTTTTGCTCGATACACTATGATTCGAAGTTCCTTTTTTTTTTATAGAATCATAGATGCAAAGATCTAAAGTTCCTCTTTTTATAGATTCATAGATGCAAAGATCCAAGGTTCCTTTTTTTTTTAATAGAATCATAGATGCAAAGATCCAAAGTTCCTTTTTTTTTTTATAGAATCATAGATGCAAAGATCCAAAGTTCCTTTTTTTTTTTTAAATCATAGATGCAAAGATCCAAAGTTCCTTTTTTTTTTAAATAGAATCATAGATGCAAAGATCTAAAGTTCCTCTTTTTATAGATTCATAGATGCAAAGATCCAAGGTTCCTTTTTTTTTTAAATTCATAGATACAAAGATCCAGTGTTCCTTTTTTTATAAATTCATAGATACAAAGATCCAGTGTTCCTTTTTTTTTTTTTTTTAGAGATTTACAGATGCAAAGATCCAAGATTCATTTTTTTTATAGAGATTCACAGATGCAAAGATCCAAAGTTCCTTTTTTTAATAGCTACACTAATATTGTTCAGCGATTCTAAGGGCAGGTGTCCATTTCAGAATTCTTTTTCGATAATTTCTCCCAAGAGTACTCGCAAATTGTGTGTCCAGCACTCTCAAATACTCTCACGCTAATAAATTAGCCCCTCAATCCCAACTCTCGACAATTCTACTCTGAAACGCACACATACCCTAATTCCAACTTCATTCATTTCTCACAGATCGCGAATTTGAAAGTACCATTAAAATTCTACGCACACCTACCATTCCACTCCATTCTAATTTATTCCACAACAAATTAAACACCACCTCTGCAACACCAAACTTCTAAATTCTAATCTAACCAACACTCATCAAATCTCCCACATTTTTCTCTTGATTTTCTCAAATCTAAAGCCAATCACCACAATCTCGCAACGATTGATTCACTTCCCTCCCTATTAACACCTAACTCGTCTCAAACCACGCTATCCGGTCTACGATAGAATTTCCTGAATTCGAGGAGGATCGGTAGAGTAGTGAATTTATCCCTCTATCGGTAAAACAGAACGTCGAGGTGTGGAAAAATGGTGATTCGCGCTGGTTAACACTGACAGGTAAACGGAATTACTTTCACGATATCAGGTGGCCAGCGTGCAAGACGTCTGTCTATGTCTGTGTAGAGGCAGTCGGTGGAAATAGGCGCGGCCGGAAATGTCAATTTCGAGGCGAGCTAATCCTCACCGGTAATCAAACTATGCGCCGTGTATATACGCGTGTCTGTTTTCTTTTACCCAGTCCACAAATTCAATTTGAGCGCCGTTAATCGTCGGCCGTGTCCGTGGATAAATGTACCACCGTGGGGGATGTTTATGTAAATTGAAAGAAATAGACAGAAAACGTGGTATCATCGAGAGTTCCCCTCGTCGATCCTCAGTCGAGTTCCAATCCTATTTTCAGCGTTCACTTTGTCTCGTTGGACATTGTGGTTGGTACAGAGAGTTTCAATTTCGTTGCACCTTTTTACTTCGAATTGGTGAGATCAGAAG
>NW_017100942.1:394483-411834 GCF_001263275.1 Habropoda laboriosa
TAATTGAGTTGGGTACTGAATCGCGTTCGCGTTTGTTCGAATGAGCGCAGAAGCTGGGCAAATCGGGGTAATGATCTAGATTCTAGAAGGTGAGAGTAGAAATAATGTAAGTGTAACAGACTTGTGGTGTTTCGTGAAGATTTTCTGTTTGGGATTGTAGCTTTATTTGTGGTTTTGTGAATTTGTATTGAATACGTTTTTTTTGGAATTATTTTGGAGGAATAATGTGAGTTACGAAAGTTGAAGCGAAGATATTGTGGACTACTATTGAGAAAGAAGATTACATTTTTAATAATGGTGTTGTCATTAATTTTGGGAAAAAATAATTTTTCAGTGGTTTTGAAAAGTTAGTTTGGAGTGACTTATGCTAATTCTGATGTCAGGGATTCAATAAATTATGGAATGACACTCGTGATAGAGAAATTAGGTGAAGTATCTAAGAATCTTCTATTCAAGTTTGGGATCACATGTCAGCCTTGAAAGTATTTTAACAAGTATTGAATCCTCAAGGTTTTAATTCACTATTACATTACAATTCTTCACTTTTTTCTTTTAACTTTTTCCCATTAATATTCCCATATTTCCAAGCTAAAACACAATTTACAATCGCCAACGCTACTGACCCATTAAATAAACAGACATTTCCTCAAAACCAAGTCAAAGACTATTAACATACTAACTCACACGTGTCTCTGTAATAATATTCTAAATGGTCCATTAAGAGTTAATCAGCCAAGTGGAAGTCAAACACTCGTAAATTCAAACAAACAACAATTCCTTCTAATACCATCGATTACTATAAAACTTCCCAATGTTTACTATCTTTCACTTGGAACAAAACCTTCGATCTCCCAAAAACTTTCAGTCCAACCAACAATCTCCAACATCAACACTGTCCATTTACAAAAAAAAAAAAAAAAAAACCCACTTATCGATGAAGAATTTCTCTTCGAAAAATCTCCAAAGGTGTGTAATTACTCGCGAAAAATCGAGAAGCTTCGACTGAAAAGCAGAGTAACTCGGAAGTGCATGCAACGTTTCTTGATTAATAGGTCTCTGTACAGCGTAGCGGTGATAAATGATAGATTTCGAGGGACTTTCGTTTAATTTAATTAATCACCTTCTTCCACCGATACGAACTTTTGCCGATACGAAGCTTATTGCGTAATCGAACCAATTACCTAATTCCACGATTTTTCCAGACGACTTTCGGTTCCACAGGCAATAATCGTCGAAACTAATGTTCCTTGTGGTCGCCCCCCCGCTTCGTGAAAACCGAAAGAATTCAAATTACGCGTCTATTAGGTTGCACAGGCTGCGCCGATGACTGATCGCTCGTCGAACTAAAAACCATCGTGAGAAATGGACACGGAGCCGAACGGATGATGGGCGATAAATAAGTTTCAACGGAGTGTCCGATGAATAATAGATTGCTCGAGTTTAAAGTACTCTAAATACGAACTTTCACCGAAGTCCAGGGTAAACGAGAGGAGATAAGTTATCTGCTTTCGAACTACCGGTCTTTCGAAGGGTTAACTAGGCTAAGTAATGTTTCACCGTTTTGCTCGAATCGGGCGAAGTCGGTCGATGGCGCTTGTCGAAAATGAATTGCTTCGAAGTAGAGGTCTTACTGGTAGGATATTTAGGTGGAGTGAAATATTGCTACTGTTTTGTGTAATGTGAGAAAAAGGAGGAAAGTAGAACGTAGAAATTTTGGAACTGGAGAAAATTTGAGGAAGAAGAAATTGTGCGAGTACTCATTGATAACGAATCATTATCGTTCGAATTTGATGTTGAAATCGGAGTTCGAGTGAATCGAGTATTGGGAATTGTGTTCGAGAGTGTTCGAGTTTCTGGATTTGGGCTTTCTTTGGGTTAACTAGTCAAATGTGAAGTTTGATTTTCTTATCTGCGGCGAATTTAAGAAAAATTGTTTTCTTATCGAGATTTTTCTTACTTGGGTTTAAATTAAAGAAAAGGTGCTTTCTTCTCGAGATTTTCTTACTTGGGTTTAAATTAAAGAAAAATTGTTTTCTTATCGAGATTTTCTTGTCTAGATTCAAATTGAAGAAAAATTATTTTCTTATTTGGGTTGAAATTAAAGAAAAATAATCTTCTTCTCGAGATTTTCTTATGTGAATTTAAATTAAAGAAAAATTGTTTCCTTATCGAGATTTTCTGATCTGGATTTAAACGAAAGAAAAATGATTTTCTTATGGAGATTTTCTTGTCTAGATTTAAATTGAAGAAAAATTAGTTTCTTATTTGGGTTTAAATTAAAGAAAAGTTATTTTCTCCTCGAGATTTTCTTATGCGAATTTAAATTTTCAAAAATTGCTTTCTTATTGAGACTTTCTTATCTGGATTTAAATGACAGAAAAATTGATTTCTCGAGATTCTCTTACCTGGATTTAAATTAAAGAAAGCAAGTTCGGGTAAAGGATTAAAATTCAGGAATGCGAAAATTAGCATGAATATTAATATTCTCCGTTCCTACGGCTTCATTACTCCTGTTGTCCTTCAATTTTCATAAGTTCACAAAAATCACAGAATTTCCTTAAAATTTCGAACCAACGTAAAAATCTTCTGAAACACCCAACGATCCCGAAGAAAAATCCAATTTTAAATCTGAGCGAAAAATGCATACGCCTAATTCCCTTGGAAAACATTTGCACACACGGCGATCGCGAAGAAAAAAATGGAGAAACTCGCGAGCATGTCATAAACGTCTACCGACAACAAGTAAATACCTACTCACTAACGCGGTTCTATCGTGTCCTCGATAAGCGTGAAAATGCTGATGGTTCCATTAGCGTGAGTTTCGTGGAAGTACACAGGTTATTTGGTCGTGGAGAAAAATGTCGAGCAGTTCGCAGGAACTGCGAACATCGGGCAAACACCGACAGGAAAGCAAACATTTAGTACTTGGAAAGTACTCGTTGGCCCTTCGCCGCTTCTACTCCTCGAGTAATTCATCTGTATACGCACCTGTACACGCACTCGTGCAGTACAAATAAACGTGTTCGCCGCGGTACTAAACAGTTGGTAGACGTTTGTATCCTACGTTGAAGTACGTGAGAAGGAAGCGTCATTAAGTCGCGTCTAGGTTTCCAGGTAACGTACACACCTGATGGAAAGTTGGACAACGGGTAAAGGGGTTTCCCTGCGGCTCGTTGACCTTTGCATCCTTTGAGAGAACGTTGAGGAAACTGGGGGAAGTGTTCTTGGACGAGTTTTTGGGGCAAACATTTTTTTTCTTATTTATTTGTGGGTATAAATTTATTCGGAGAAAAATCGAAGAGAAAAAATGATATATATATATATATTGGACGATTGCAAAAGTTCGTGCCCGATTTTCAGAGGCTTCTTTTAGCGCAATGAACTTTTACAATCGTCCAATGGAAGTAGAAGTGGGGTAAAAGAGAAGAGGAAGAAAGAAACAGGGAAATTAGAAAATTGTAATGAAAAGTTAGGAGATAATTGAATTTATTGATATTTGTAATAAATTTGTAATAATTAGGAATGAGAAAGATGTTAGTTTGAATTTTAGATTTTTGTGTAATTTTATATTGAAAAATTTGTGGTAACAATGGAAATAGAATTTAAATGTTTCCACGAAATATGTAAGAAAGATAGAGTTTGTGTATTGTTCTTTAAGCTATAACTTATATAAGATAATTACGCAGGCTAAAATAGTTCATCATTCATGTTTATGTGTTAGCGGAGCTTCTGAGAAATAGACGTCAAGTTTTAGAATCGAGTCTAGATTTTCTCCTGAATTCTTATTTCAAGCAGATTATTCTAATTCTTAACGTGATCAATTTTTTTAAGCACGATATTTCAGTCGTGAGTCAGGGTCTGAGGAGATATTCTAGAACTGCGAATTCTACGATTTCTTTAAGAACTTCAAAGACTGTCAAGGCTTGTAGAAACTTTAGAGACTTAAGATTTAAAACTTATGAAGCCTTATCATGACCTATCGAAACTTTGAAGACTTAAGATTCTAGGTTTGTAAAAATTTCGAAGACTTTCAAGACTTATAGAAATTTTGGTGACTCAAGATTAAAGACTTATCGAGACTTTCAAGACTTCTCACGACCTATCTAAACTTTAAAGACTCGAGACTTATCAAGACTTTCAAAACCTATCGAAATTTTAAAGACTCAAAACTCAAGACTTCCAAGATCTATAGAAACTTTAGAGACTCAAGATCAAAGACTTTTCAGTTTAAAGACTCAATATCGTCGAAGACTTCAAGGACTCAAGATTCAAGACTTTCAAGATCTATAGAAACTTTAGAGACTCAAGATCAAAGACTTACCAGTTCAAAGACTCAATATCGTCGAAGACTTCAAGGACTCAAGATTCAAGACTTTCAAGATCCATCGAAGACTCGAAACTCGACACTTCTCAAGACCTATCTAAACTTTAACGACTCATAACTCAAGACTTGTCAAGACCTCCAAGTATCGACTTAACTTCGAAGTGACTCAAATTTTCCACAGTATCGGAAATCCTCGAATCACTTGAAAAACGGGATTCATACGTCCGTCGCTACAGTTGTGTCGCTCGCACAAAATTCCCGTTGCACGCCTAGATCCTTGGACCCCTCCGTTAGGTCTGGAAGACGCGTCGCCGGCACAGAATGCCAATACACTTTCCAACGAGATGGCCAGGCATCGTTCGAGAGAGCTGTTTGTCCATTACACACGCTCCACGGAACGCGATACACGTGCTCGTTTCGACCACGATCGTTGACATATCACGTGAATAGACAAGCCAGGCGGTACGCATCCAGCTACATTCGTAGTTCACCGTGTGCTGGTATCTACGGATTTATCTGCGCGCGACGCCAACCGGGTGAATGGATGGGCTCGTGAAATGGAACGAAACAGCGGCGATAGTTAGGGGACGCGCATAATTAAGAGATTATCGCTGGTCGTCTAATGGTTGTGAAGGATCGGGAGGTTTACGAAGGAGCGATAGTTAGGCATAATTAAGAGATTATCGCTGGTCGTCTAATGGTTGTGAAGGATCGGGAGGTTTACGAAGGAGATTATGCCATAGGAAAGGAGTTTGGCGAAAGTGATACCAGTGATTGATTGCTTGCATACTTCTGTGATAATTCAGCGACTGTTCTTTCCACGTGATTGTCGTCACAGAGCAGATTTGAACTGGATTTCTGCGAACTGTAGAATAGATGTTTTTTATTTTTTGACGAGGGTTGATAATTATTGCCTTTTGGACGTAATTATCGTCACAGAGCAAACTTGAAATGAATTTTTGCGAATTATAGAACAGACGAGTTTTATTCTTCGTTGCGGGTTGAAAATTTAATGGTTCCTTTTTGTATTAATTGTCGTCACCGAGCAAACTTGAAATGAATTTACGTGAATTATGGAATAGGTGATTTTAATTTTTGAACGGAGATGCAAAATTTAGCGAAATTGTGCTTTGGACGTAGTTGCAGCCACAGAGCAGATTTGCGAGAGGTGATTCTTATTTTTGGATGAAGATTGATACGTAATCGTCGCCACAAAGAAGATTTGAACAGGTGATTTTAATTTTTCAAACAGGAGGTGCAAAATTTAGCGAAATTGTGCTTTGGACGTAGTTGCAGTCACAGAGCAGATTTGCGAGAGGTGATTCTTATTTTTGGATACGGGTTGGAAATTTAACGATTCCTTTCTCTATTAATTATAGTTACAGAGCAAACTTCAAATAGATTTCTGAGAACGGTAGAATGGGTAATTACAGTTTCAGCGTACGATTAGAAAAGTTTCTATTATCTTATAACTACGTAATTGATCTTCAGTTTGAATGGATAATGCACTCAATTACAATTTTTATACGAAAGATACCAGTCCCATCTGTTCCCCTTTGCACCCACTAATTAACAACTAAAAAATTGACTCAAACAAGAACACAATTACTAAAAAACCTAGCAAATATTCGACTCCTTCATAACGAATCCCAGCAAAGTCTGAACATTCTAAAAGAAACTCCAAACACATCTCCATACTAACGATCCTCATCAACTTCGATTAGCATCAAAACACAAGATTTCACTCCAATTCAACTTCACTCTAACAATTCTCAATCGGATCACGAATCTCGACGATAATAAAGAACGAACCACAATTTGTATTTCCGCTGTACGAACCCGAGGTCGCATTTCACCGTAGATTCTGCAGAGAGAAACGGCAATGATGCCGGCCGAAAATAAATTTGCAGTCGGTACACTGGACGTGGCTCATTTCGTTGGAATCCCTGTTAATTGCCGGCAAACACGCTCCCCGACATGAGAAATTCCCTGGCGCCGTCTTGTTGGCACTGTCTGGGCAAAAAACCTAAGTATGTACCGAGAGGCATAGGTGTAGACGATCATCGAACACGTTTGCAAAGCTCCAGGTCGCGCGGAGCTTGTGCAATTCCAACTTTCTTAGCTACGGCGGGTCTGTGGTGATTTTCACGTGTACACACAGACACAGAGATCGTAATCTTGGGAGCAAGTGAATCGATAAGCGGATATCATTGTTCAAAACGGATCGGTGAACGAGGAAGTATCTTTTGATGTTCCTCGAGATTCTTCGGATGCCTGAAAAGTAGATTCTTTAGGAGGGAATCTTAGGATTCTGGAGTACGATACGCATGGAAAATCGCGAAGAATGAGTCGAATATGTGGTTCCATCGGAGTAAGATTAATATTGGAGACTTTTGCTAATCGATTTGTTCGCTTTTGGGCGTGCATGTGTGTTGCTGGGAGAGGATCGATCGAACGGAAGTATCTGGACGTGATATAAACGAAGGAATGATTTCTATGGGAAATTTCAAGGTCCTGAGAAATGAGATTCTACACAGTTCGTGCGGGGATTTCACTTTGTGAAATATTTGCTGGTATGCTGGGTCCGGTGGTCTTCTATTTAGTTCGAGCAACTGTAAATCTGAAGGTTTTCAGTGTGGAGTTGTAATTTAGTAAAATAGTGGCAGAAAGGAGTGAAGATTTGCAGTTTTGCTCGATTGTGTGTTATTAAAATTGTTAGGCAGTTATTCAGTGACCCTCGGTGCAAATTTGGAATGTTTCAATTTAAGTTCCATTCGAAATCTGAAAGTTTCAAATTTCAGAAACTTTCGGAAAATCTTCAACGTAGAATTTTTCCAACGAAAAACATAGCTAGTTACTTAACCAGTCACAAGCTTCACTGATCTACATACTGCAGTAGTGCACACATAAGCGTCCGCAGTCGGGACCGAATGCGGACGCTTAAGTGGGGAGGTGACTTCTGCGAATTTAACTAAACGAAAGAGAGAAGATGTGTCTGCGTGGGATGCCGATATGTCAAGTGTCGGTTGTTCCCATTCAGGAGTCGATATCGAATACTTTGTTTCACTCGGCACGCTCCAACTCCACTCCGAAGTCCCATTTCCAAAAATGCGGACGCTTATGCTTGCACTACTGTAATCAGTTCTCCAGATTAAGGATTTCGAACCACTTCGAGTATCGTTAAAATCAGAAAATTTCAGAACTTCAAGAAATTGTATTTCGAACCTATATTTTTGCTCAGAAGAAATATTTTCTATTCTTCCAAAAATTCGAGAATACTTAGAATTCTCCAATCTTCCAAGACTTCCAAAAATTCCCAAAACCAAATATTCAAAAATCCTGCACGTCCTCAAATTAAAAAGAAGAAAGTACAAAATACTCTTCCTAACAAGAAACACAACTTAACTAAACAACCATAATCATCCTAACGCATAATTAACCCCAAACAAAAACCGAGCGGCCAAACTGTCAGATCGCAATCACGATCCCTAAATCCTCTCACCGAAGCCACGCAGCTAAAAGAAGAGGAACGACCCAACAGCCCCAAAGGAAAAAAGAAAAAAGAAAAAGAAAGAGAAACTTCCATAGGGTCAGTGTCAAAAATAATTAAAGGATCTCCGGAGGGAACTGGTGGCCCTTTAAGGAGCCACTATGTGTGAATGGACACGAGGCAAAAACCGGTAGCCTCATGATCGCCAGCAGGCAGCGAGCGTCTCTTCCTTTATCGATCAACAGACAGCCTTTTCATCGTCGACATCGACGCGCTCTCGGCATAACACGCATTCGGTAACATTCGACCATCGACGACGGGTTGCTTGCTTGCTGCTTCAGAGCCTTCTTTCTGTCGCGTGTTATTGCGTTCTCCTTTTTCCCGATTCGTAACGTCTGGGGTCAAGACGAGTATAACGGGTACCATGGTGTATATGTGGCCTGGGCCTTCTCTCCCGCCATTATTTGACCTCGAGCGAACGTTATAAGGAGCAACTCGCGTGTATGTACCTCTCTTGTGCACGGTTTGATCGGATCACTCTCGAAACCGACACTCGCGGCCCGAAATCGTCCCTTTCGCGGCCGAGGTGACGCGAACCTGCAATTTAAGCTGCATATTCGTGGCGGGGCCGTTATAATTGACCGACGACCACCGGTCCTGCTACGACGAAGATGCGTGGCGCATGATACAGCGAGGTCGTGAAATCGGTCAGAAGTCATGGTAAATGTGTCTCGAGTGTCGGGACTAATCGAATTGGTTCAGAAGATTGGAATATTTTGTTCTTGGTTGTGAACCAAGTTTTTGCACTTTTCAGTATTGTTGTGTTTATATGGTGGAGCATTTGAGCTTTGAAACGGTCTTGTTTTTGTTCTATTGGCTCTGATGGTGAAGAATCCGTGATCAAAGCTTTTGCACTTTTCACTGTTATTGTGTTTAAATGGTCGAGCACTGACTAGAGCCATCTTCTCAGTTAATTAATTACAAAGTCGGGTTTTTAAACGGTCTTCGTTTGACTGAGATGGTTATTCAAAAGATAATTAATTATTTATGGAAAAATTCTCTTAGCAATTTTAAGCCTAGAGCGGTCCTCGGGTCCTTTTTGACCCATCGCCTTCTTATTTCCTTTTTTTAAATAATGTTTGCTGTTATCTAGTTTGTGTTCCCTTAAAATTAGGTTAAAAGTTCACTGTCTAGGTTCATACGGCGCGCTGGTAACGAAAATTGCTACGCACAAGGTCCACCAAGATTAAATTCATAAAGTAGAAATTAAAAATTGAAAAACAGGAATTCGTGAAATAAAATACCTGGGAGATTCATTTTCATTACCCTGACACTCCATAATTTCGTTCAGCTCGGAAGGAATAAACGACACCTAACACTAGAGTGATAACGACGAAGTACGAATTTATAAAGTGTCCGATACTGTGATATTTACGTATATAGGAATTTATCACGATCACGTGTAACGTGTTGGTGAATAAAACGTACAACTCATGTGCTCTATTACTTATTACCGAACAGGTAGTGGAATGAATGATATTTGAGCTTGTATCGACACCTGATAAGCATCTACTGGAATAGCCATGCATTGTCATGAATTGCTTTTGTCCGTTTCATTTTTTTTACCGGCTATCAAGGATACGGTTTCGTTCAACTTTCAAATAGTCATTACCTTACGAATTTAGTATATCTACATTGTACGAACTTTCAAACGGACGTCGTACCATGAACTTACTTACATTATATCGCTAACTGTCTCTCAAAACTGGTAACAGAGGCTTCGAAATCAGCGTCCATTCTCGCTCAACCTTTCGAGATATTTAGCGATTTACCGTGTAACGGGTATAATAAGGTGCATGATAAATTGCGTTAGGTATGAAAAGTATTCATTCGAGAAATCCTGAACTAATTAATTAACCCTTTACTGTCCATTCTTCGGCGAATAGTCGGAGTAAAATTAGAATTGAACTGTTTGATTATTCAAACTATATTCAGAAAGAAGGTTGCGTTTAAAAGTTTATTAGCTCGAATAAGGTTGAATTTTTGAAGAATTTCTGTAGCAGGGAGACAACTTCAAGCTTAGCAAAATCGATAGAGATTTTACGTTAGATCGTTTAAACAAGTTGCAAGCAAGTTACCTTCCGTAAATTTAATAAAATTAAATAAAATTGCGAATAATTAGCAAAATTCATCTATATTTTACGAATTTCTTTGAAAATTTTCTTTTCGGACTTTTGGTACACTTTCACCTCAATTCAATCCTTAACATTCCATCCCCGGAGTACTCTCGCTTCAATTTAACGATTCGCCTCAGCGAAAGGGTTAACGTTTCAACACACGGTCCAGTCAGCATCCAAACCAACTCTCGTCTACCCAAACAGGTTGATAAGGTGAGATAAATCGAGCCTCTCTAATTTCCCGTATTATTCCACGCTCGTAAAAAACGCAACTTACATCGTCGAGTTTGTCAGAGGGAACGAGATTAACCCAGGGTTAATAACAGTGAAATAAAACAGAAGCGAGGATCTTAGCTCTCTGCGAGGCTCGAATACTTATGCACTGCGTCCCAGTGACCTACATAAAGAAGTTCATCAATCCTCAATTATCCAAACCGAGATCCACAGATTTCCACACTTCTTTAAATACAAACAGTCACGTCTGTGGATCCCCCTTGTTCCAATATTATCTCAAAGATCGTAAATTTCACCTTTCAACCCTGTGTTGCGAGAAGAAGAAAAAAAAGTTCGACCTCTCGTAAAGAACGATTTTTCCTTGGCCCGCCGATCGAGAGAGTCAAACGAGCCTAAGTCTTCGACCTAATTTCCCATCCGTGGTTCGGTCGTGGGTGAGAATGTTGGAGAAGGTGGCTGGAATATAGAGAGAAGGTCGATTTTCTCGCGTTTCGCCTAAGCAAAAGAGTTGAGCGAGCAGCAGCCTCTGTGGAAACGGAGTGGAGCCACGAGAGCACGGTTTCCCGCCGTAAACATCTCTGTCGCCGATCTATTGTTCGCCACGCGGACGACCGGGACCGGCCCATAAGTCATTACACTGTCGACTGCTTGATTATGATCTCCATTGTAGCGACTGCGTCGTGAGCATTGTTCGCCGAGCCACCTGTATCCTTCCGTACGCCTGCTGCTAGCGCGGCATTAGAAAGCCACACGCCGGTTATCCGAGGCATATTCCCATTATTCAACGAAACCAGAAGGCGACCGCGACACGTTTCGCCGCTTCGGGAACGATAGCGCGGGAAAACGTGAGGCTGTACGGAGAGTATCGTAGGTAGTATCTAGCCCAGGATCCGACGGTATTTGGGAAAAAATAGTCCAAGGTGTTGTTCATGGGCAGTGTTGGAATTTGACGGGTTTGGAAGGGAAGATTTTGCGACGGGAGCTTTGACGTTTCATGGGAGTTACTGTGTGAAATTTCAGGGTACGGTTTTGCGTCTGGAACTTTGATGTTTGGTGGAAGTTGGTGGGTAAAATTGGAAATTGAGATGGTAGAGGTGAAGTTTGCGAGGGGAATTTTTATTGCGTGAAACTTGAGTTTGACGAGTTAGAAACGAAGCTTGTGAGGGAAACCTCGATGTTTGGTGGAAGTTAGTGGGTCAAATTGGAAGTTGAGATGGTAGAGTTGAAGTTTGCGAGGGGAATTTTTATTGCGTGAAACTTGAGTTTGACGAGTTAGAGTCGAAGCTTGTGAGGAAATCTTCAAGTTTGATGCGTGTAATTTTTGTAAAATTTGAATTTGATGGGGAAGGATGTGGAAGCTTGTGGAAAGAACTTTGAAGTTTGGTGCTAGTTATTGTGTGAAATTTGGATCTGACGAGCTAGAATGGAAGCTTTCGTAAGGGTAACTCTAAGTTTGATGCAAGTTATTGCCTGAAATTTGAGTTTGATGAGTTAAAGTCAAAGGAACTTTCAATTTTGGTGCAAGTTATTTTATAAAATTTGAATTTTGCGAGGTAGAGTGGAGGCTTGTGAGGAAAGTTTGAAGTTTGGTGCTAGTTATTGTGTGAAATTTGAATTTGACGAGCTAGAATCTTTAATGTTCGATGCAAGCTATTCCATAAAATTGGAATTCAACGAGAATAAAAAATCACAGTACCACTAATAATTGCATTAAACATAGTAGACCCGTTGCATTAAATAATCAAGGAAACGATCATCGAAGAATCCCAGTATTCTTACACCACCAGATTCAACTTACCATCAAACGTATAAATCCACGAAACTATTTGTTCACCATCGTCCCTCATCCTCCTCGATCTGTATCCGCCCCAATTATATTTCCAGCTATCGAACGATCGATTAAAGACATAGCAAAACTCCCACACTCCACCACGAATAGAATCGATTATAGTTTCTGTAAGCATCAAGGCGAGATATCCCACGGAATTGTTCCTCCCGGCCACTCTTTTTCTCACACGTTCCCCGCAGTTTATTTTCCTTCCTCTTACAAGGTAGCAAATCGGACGATCGAGCAACAAACGAGCTGTGGAATCTCTCTACCCGTCCGATGTTTATTCCTCGATGTTTTAGTCCCGTAAATCAGCGGTTAGCCAGGTTCCGTGAGTCAGCCCTGGCGAAATTCGCAAACAATCGCGATACAAAACGGCCATTTTGTCTCATTATTCTCCTTGGTCGAATGGAGTCGGCCGGAAATCGAAAGCTCCGCGTGTTTATTGACTCCGGCCAGACGCGTTTACAAGTTCGTGAGGTGGCTGGACCACGTTCGAGGTACCTAATCCCCGGTTTTGCCGTGCTTCCTTTATCGATTCATTTGCGATTTATGTGTTTGCTTGGATATCAAAGCAGACTAAAGTCAAGATGGAACATTTTTTCGATCTTTCGTATTGTAAGTTTCAGCTATTTTTGAAACATTCGAAAGTCGAAATGTAGTCGGAGTACAAGAGTGAACTTATCTTTTGTCTCGTAGAGATAAAAGGTTTCCTTTAGATAACGACTTGAAAATTACTATAGACGAATATTTTGCCTAAAGAATTTTTCAGAATTTTTCAGAATTTTTCAGAATTTTTCAGAATTTTAGAGAATTTTAGAAATTTTTTAAGAATAATTATGTAAGTGTCGAAAGTAATTATGCAGAAAAATTAAATTTTTTATGGCTAATGTATACCAAAATTTGTCCTAGTAAGGAATGAATAATGTATAGCGACGGTAAAATGTGCTTTCACAATTTTTTTTTTTTTGGCGACGATGAAGTTAGGAGATTAGAAAAGCGATGATAATAATAATATCCGAATGTGTATCGGTATGTAGTGGAATAAGGATGACTCTAGCCCATAAAGGTCCGAGACAGGTATAGCCATCGAAGTAGAAAGCGAACACAATGATGAATACCTTGGAAAGTAACTACCAGAGAACAATCAGATCAACTTAAGTTAACGTCTCAATGATTCATGACTTCTAGCAGGCTAGTTATCACGCGTGTAGCCTGCAACTTTCGTTTCTCCAGCTTTCAATAATTTGCGAAATTAGAGCCAGACATTCTTCCATACGATCGAGAAAAAAATTCTGTGCCATTAACGAATGCTAATTTCACACTTAATGTACTGCTTCCTCACGTCAGAGCGCATATCTTGTTCGCAAACGAGGCTATCAGCGTAATAGAGGCTTAACTCCGAAAAGTTTCCTTTGAGATTATGGATAACGAAATTATCGACGTTTTGAAATACTTTTTAAAGTTTTTTGAGGTTTGTCGCCTGAATTTTTAGGAAATTTAATTTTTGGAGGCTTAATTCTTGCAAACTTAATTTTTAGGAGCTTAATTTTTGGAGGCTTAATTCTTGAAACCTTAATTTTTGGAAGCTTAATTTCTGAAAACTTAATTTTTGGAAGCTTAATTCTTAGAGGCTTAATTCTTGAAAGCTAAATTTTGGAAGATTAATTTTTGGAAGCTTAATTTTTGGAGGCTTAATTCTTGAAAACTTAATTTTTGGAAGCTTAATTCTTAGAGGCTTAATTCTTGAAAGCTAAATTTTGGAAGATTAATTTTTGGAAGCTTAATTTTTGGAGGCTTAATTCTTGAAAACTTAATTTTTGGAAGCTTAATTCTTAGAGGCTTAATTCTTGAAAACTTAATTTTTGGAAGCTTAATTCTCGGAGGCTTAATTTTTGGGAGTTTCTCTTTTTATTTTGTTTCCATTTAGCTTAGTTTCTCTTTTTGGTTGCTTAGCCAACTATAGAATCAAAATTTTACTGTACACAAGGTGATTTACCAAAAAATATCAATTCACCTAAAATTGCAAGTTAGGCCACTGCACCACTGATAGCCTGAAATCAAACTCCGACTAATCCAAACACCTTTTCATCCGAGAAATAACACGTACCCCGATCGTTGACATAATCGCAAGGGCTGACTCAGTATAACACAACACTTTTCTCTCTCCCCTTGTTGCAATTAACCGGCGAAGAATTGAAAACAAGCTTCTGAAACGGAGATTAATGGCCGAAATCGAGACAGACGGGAACACCATAGAGTTTCATCATCCGGCAACATCATTCAAACGAAGCTTCTGAATTAGAAGATGCGCGATTAGCTGGTAGACCTGGCCTGGGCATAAAGGCAGCTGCGAATGCAAATGGGAAACCGGGCTTCTTCTCCTTTCTATTCTCCTTGTCTAGCGAGATGTAATATTCCTTCCGTAATTTATAATTCCCCGTGGACAGATACGGAGGCCCATCACGGTCCTCGTAATTAAATCTCGCCTTCCTTGGCCATCGTGGTTTCACCCGTCTCGTTGATAGAACGTGTTCTCTATCATTTCCAGGTACGCTCCTAATTTCCTTCTGGGAACACGCGTTCCATCTCGCCGCTTGCAGAATCTCCTATGCAAAATCTTTTGTCGCCTAGCCTCTCCTCTCTCCTTCTGCGCCTCTTCTTTTTCGCGAGTTTCTTTGCCCACACTCGAGTCTCTTTTTTCGTTCTATTTTGTTCGTCGGTGTCTTCTTGGTCGCCTGCTGTTGAGTAGTTTGATTGTGTGATCGTGGGATAGAGTTTGGGTATTTGTTAAGGGTGACGTGGATATTTTGTTCATTGTGAATTGCATTTCCTGGAAGTTTTTGTTTCATTTTGAAAGCGTGAGTTGGAGTGCCTTTTGTTATTTAAAACAGCTGTTTTGGCAAGTATTTTTGGATACACGTAGAAAGAAGATTAAAAAGTTGGGAAAATTGTTGGGAGATTTTAGGAAATAGATTTCTTTTTGTTTGGCTCCCCTTTTGTGGATTCACATAGAAAGGAAATTGAAAAATTAGGCTGGAAGGTTTCAGAATTCAGATTTCTTTTCGTTTGACTCCCCTTTTGTGCAGTCAAGATTTGCGGTCAAGTATAAACATTAAAAAGAAATTGAAAACTTAGGGAAAAATAGGCTGGGAGATTTCAGAGTCCAGATGTTCTTTCCGTTTAATTCTCCTTTTGTGGAGCAAAATTTGACAGCAACGAGGAAGTGAAAACAAGTGTCCAAAGCTAGCCTAGACTTCTAAACAAAGAATTATTTACTGCTTGCACAAAAAAGCTAGTAGAGCAACGAAACAAGTGTGCAATTATAGCAGACTATTATACCAAAGAGTAGGTAAATTTTCAGCTTTATTGAATAAACCAAATTGAAACAGCACCCCTTTGTCTCTTTGCTCCTCGAACGATCCTCCTAAAGGTATCTAATAAAACTTCACTTCAGCGTTCAAGAACCAGCCATAAATCATACCAGAGCAAAGTAGCACTGGTCCAGTAACCTCCTTGGATCCTTAAAAACCCATTGCCACCAACACACCCAAAATTCACTTACAGTTGCCGAAAAAAAACCGCGTGCAATCCACGGAAAAAGCAACGATCCACATCGGTAAAAATCGACGTTTACGAACTCATTGGGGCTAACGAGCGCGGTTGTACCACGTTATTATTGCAGAAATCCTGATTCCAGGTACCGCGGCGTGGCGCGGCATTAATAAACCACGACCTCCGTGTCTCGCGGCCTTAAACAAGCCCAGGACTCTAACGAAGAGTCCGGGCTAAGCCTCGAGCGTCTTAATGCTCCTCGTAACGATCGTTAGAGGGTCTCTCCCTCCCCCTTTAAACGTCCTGGAATTAAGGTCTTCCTCTCTTTTTTTAAAAGAGAGCTCTTTCTCTCTGTTGCTTGTAATTCCCCCCATGGCGATCTTTTGCGCGCGTGGCTACGTCGTTGAAATATCGTTACGGCGACGCGTTGCGCTGCGTTCGTGAGGAAAAAGTCGCGTCGTCTGAATAAATTCGGCGAGTTGCACACAGCGTCGCGGAATCACACCGGGAACTGGTCGTCTCTGTTAATGCTCCTTGGAAGGACCTCCAGACAAGATGCTTTTAAAACGGACGGACAAAGCACAAGCGGTTTCCATGAAACGTTCGCTCGTATCTCTTTCGTTGTTCCGTGAATGTTTCGCCGGTTTCTGCGTACACCACGACTATGTTCTTCGTCGCATCGCGTTCAATGGCCACGTTGCGGAGGCTGGTTTCGAAGGATGTGCTGTTTGTACCCGCTGGAGATTCTTTTGTGACTTGGCTTTTGTAACAGGAGGATTTTTTTGGTTTGGTCTTGGTGTATCTGGGAGAAATGAATTTGTGGATTCTGGAGTTGAAGGCGTGTTTTTGTGTGAAGCACATAGGCTGTTTTTTCTTTTTTGTTTTATTAGTTTTGATTTACATAGGAGAATCGAATTTAAGGGTTTTAGGGTTGAAGGCGTATTTTCGTGTGAAGCACATTGGCTATTTTTTTTCTTTTCTGTTAGTTCTGGTTTGTGTAGGAGAATCGAATATAAGGATTTTAGGATCGAAGGCGTGTTTTTGTACAAAGCGCATAGGCCCTTTTTTTTTTATTAGTTTTGGTTTATGTAGGAGAATCGAATTTAAGGATTCTGAGATTGAATGGGATTCTTTTAATTTTTTTGTTTTGGTGTACATAGGAGAAACGAATTTAAGGATTCTAGGGTTAATGATGCGTGTCTTGTGAAGCACATAGGCTATGTTCTTTTTCTTTGATTGGTTGGTTTTAGTGTAATTTTCTTTTTTTTCACAATTTAGTTAACCCTTTAAGTATTCAGTCCATAAGTACATCATACTTATGGGCAACCTGGAATACTTAAAATTTACCTTGTAAGAGATTCAGACGAGACGTAACATTATAAAGTTCAGGAAACGAATGCATTGATAATTTAAATTATTAAAAATCACATTAGAAAAAATAAATTCACAGGTAATTTAAGTCATAAAACGGGTTACCACATTTTTGCCACACTTTGATGAGCACTGAAAGGGTTAATAGGTTAATAAAAATCAAACAAGTTACAAAAACGAATTTTATATATTCCCTTATCAGTGATAAGACTTTTCGTACATCAATTTCTTGCCTTCTTTCACAATCGTACGGTCGTCTTGAGCCTTTAGAACTATGCGAACACAAAGGGCGAGGAAAAATGATGCGGCTGTCAAATCTCTGCTTTCACTACGTTCGCAAGTGACCCACAAACTGTTCTCGTTTGTGTTGCA
>NW_017100942.1:411894-414774 GCF_001263275.1 Habropoda laboriosa
CGTAATTTACTGTCGAAAGAATAAATTGCACGCGCGGAAATTTTACGTTAAAAAGTGATCCCACGGGAATTCACGGTTACAGCCGTGCCAAGAGTTGTGTAACCAACAGCGATTAAAGATCGAGACGATTATGTCGAAAATCGATCACGCGACACGCGTGGCATTTAAACGAGGCCTGTGTTGGAATAAAAATCGGATACGTGATTTGAGTGCAATTGAAACATATGATAATTCGTCGTACTGTTTAGGTTTTAGTAATTGTGTAATCGTAATCATGGTGGAATTGATGGGATAGATTGCGTTTTTATAAGAGAAAAAATGTTCGTTTAATGAAAAATATTATTGCATGCTTGTCGATGAATGTCGATCATTTTTTTTTTTTAAGCTTAGGAATTTTCTGAAGACAAATTTTCGACATTTATGCGGTATCAAAGTTTTTGACATTTGTGTTTGGAAGGTAAAATTTGAAAGTAATTTTAAGCAGGAAATTTGAATTTCTTCACAAATCTAAGCAGTCAGAATTAAACGAAAAATGTTTGATTATTAATAAAATTTCAGACAGAATTTGAAACTTTTGCGGAATTTTTCGGATTTAATAGTGAAGAAATGAATAATTGATATTTCAAACAACTGAAAAAGAAAAATTGTGTTTCATTATCAGCAACATTTGGGAAAGCTTAGCGACACGTCACGTCTGAAAAGATTCGTTGCAAACGACAAAATTCAGCCTCCCTTTATCTGAAATAATTCAAACGTTATACCACTCTTTGTAAATTTAAAATCAATTTTACAACATTCGCGCGCTGTGCAAACGCTGTCCAGAATATCTGCTTTTAAAAAGAGCTAGGTTACGATAGCGCGATGTGTTTTCACCATATGCGTAGAAGGAATCGTTTCGACGATTCTTAAAAGCATAAATATCGCCAATTTAGAAAACATCGTTTCCAGAAAAACATGTTTCAAGTTTTCTCGTGCCTGTACAATGACTCGAACTACGTTTAAACTTTGTCATTTGCATAAATTCCGGCGAAACAAATCGAAGAAAATATTTTCAAGAGGATAAACATTCCGAAAATTCAGCGTTCCGAAACAGTCTACATTTTGGATTCTTCGAACGACAACACAAGATCCTCTTAACAATTGAATAGCACAGGAGAAAATTGTCCCAAGTGTCTACTTAATTTTATTTTCGAGCAAAAAGAACTTCAAACGTCGAAGACCTACGCTCATTCTTCAAACATTATTGAATTAATTAACACTCACTTCACAGTCATACTCAAAAAATTCATTAACATAATGCAAAAATACTGTACAATGCACTCGTTCTTTTTCTGTGCAAACACTGGCACTCTCATCTTTCTTCTTTGTACAGTTTTTGTTTAGCTATTCGAATAATTCGAAATATTTGGGGCAGTTCGAAATTCAAACAGTTTGAATATCCGAATTATTCGAGTGGTTCGATCATTCGAAATTGAAATCTGAATTCTACCAGCATTCGAATACAGCAAATTTTCGAATTATCTAAATTATTTGAATAGTTCAACGGTTCTAAGTTGAAATCCGAATTCTACTGGCATTTGAATATTCGAATTATTACTGTTATTCAAATAGTTCAATTATTCGAAGTTGAAATTCGAATTCTACTCGCGTTTGAATATTCAAACTCACCGAATATTCGAATTATTTGAATAATCCAACTATCCTAAGTTGAAATTCGAACTCTACTAGCATTTGAACTTTCAAACACACCGAATATTCAAATTACCTGAATAATTCAACTATTCAAAGTTGAAATCCGAATTCCACTGGCATTTGAATATTCGAATTATTACTGTTATTCAAATAGTTCAATTATTCGAAGTTGAAATTCGAATTCTACTTGCATTTGAATATTCAAACTCACCGAATATTCGAATTATTTGAATAATTCAACTATCCGAAGTTGAAATTCGAACTCTACTAGCATTTGAACTTTCAAACACACCGAATATTCAAATTACCTGAATAATTCAACTATTCAAGGTTGAAATTCAAATTCTGCTAGCATTCGAATACACCGAATATTCAAATTCCCATTACAGCCTCAATTGAAATGACAACAGCTGCAAACTTCATCTCTTCTCCCATTTCTGAATACAGCAATAAATTCAACAACAAAAGACCACACCCACATCCATTAAAACATCACAAAAGACAAAAAGCAGATTCTCCTCCTTCCCCTTCGACAATCTTCAATTTTTCTCCTTCAAACATCCCCTGACAAACCCGAACCATTCCTAATCCTGGACACACGACGTGGCAAAAAGGTTGCAACGTTGACTCACGAGAGGCCCGAGGAAGAAGTTAAGGATCGTGTCGCGAGACACGGCGGTTCCCGCAACTTATATCCACTTTCGTGATAAAATATTCGCGTATAGAGCCTCCTACCCCTTTCGCTGAACGGTAAGTTATCCGACAGCAGAGCAGCCAGCAACCAGGCGGCGGCGGCGGCTGGTAACCAGAAAAGGAACTAGAGAAAGAAAATGGAGGGAAAGAAGAGACGACGTTGGATGGCGAAGAAGGTGGGACGGTAGAGAAAGGCAGAGAGGCGCTACCATTTCTTGCATTATTCTTAGCGTGGCCCGCCGCCGCGCGCGGTCTTTGCGCCGCCAACGAAGAATCAACAATAAGAAGCGTGATGAACGGCGTTCCGTCGCACCGGCCGCCGCGTGAAATATATTTTATTATCGGGGGCCCGGCGCGCGAGAAATGATAGCACTGTCAAATCTCTGCTTTCACTGCGTTTGTATATGACCCAGAAAGAATTTGCATACGACACCGAGCCACGGCCCTCTCTCTCTCTCTCTCTCTCTCTCTCTCTCTCTCTCTCTCTCTCTCTCT